>NW_017256778.1:337038-339497 GCF_001594055.1 Mycetomoellerius zeteki | reverse complement strand
AACGATAGTGTTATTTTCGATTATGGTAAGTTTTAATCATGTATCTCATTCTCTTTGTTATCATCCATAGAGGAGGTCATCGTTGTTAATGTATTTTCTGAAGAGTTATCGCTACATATATATATACTGAAATAAATTATATCTAAGACTGGTTATTTCATCTCTTAAATAAGAGAGTTTTTAATAAAGACTGTTTTTTATGTTTTCATCGTATTTATACAATAAATATTTATGTAATAAATTTTTTCGAATTGAAATTATTTACATGGAATCTCATTTACTGCAGGTGAGTATAGTTCTGTTTCCCCTTCGAGAAAAACTTCTCTTCCTTCAAAACAGGAATGATGTTTCACATCATCTAACGTAGGTATGATTTCGTTACAATGTCGACAAAAGAATGTATCTGTAATAAAAATTAAAAAATTCAATAAAATATTACCAATAATTATCAACAAATGCGGTGTTATTAGTTTTATACAGTTCCTTAAATAAAAATAACTGATTGATTACCGTCTAAGAACTGCGGGTCTGATACGTTCATATACGAACACGATGACATTTTTTTAAATTTTTCACGAAAATCTTAATCACGTCGTGAAATAAAAAAATTTTCAAAAGACTTTTTTTGTAAGTTAAGTTAAGCAAGATCACTTGCTGCCACAGCGTGCCATGTACATGAAAAGTCAACTGATAACTGGAAGTATATATATCAGTACCACACTTCCAAAAATAATTTCTTTGCTTTGTGTTGGCACTATTGACGTCCGACACGGCCAAACTTAAGATCGAGCTGTGTTTCGCAGTGTGAGGATGCCGTCCCATGTACACGGAATCAGAACGAAACGGAATGGATTTCTTACTAGAAATAAATTCACTAGAATTCCATTCCGTAAGAAGTTTCTCTGCTGTATCGGAACCACCGGAACCATGGCCGGAACGGTACCGAATCAACGAAATGTCATGTCGGTTGCAGGCTATGTCGATCCGGCTATTTGAACGATTGTCAATAATTGAAATTAAAACAACAAAATGAGCAATAACGGAGGACCAGAAATAATAATTTTGTACAATATTTTACCTTAATAATAATGAAATAAGTTAATATTATCGAGTCAAACGATGAGATTAGGTTATGTAAGAATAAATTGACAATTTTATTCAATTATTTGTACGTATATTGATTACATATATATACTAGTTTTTGTTTTATTTACCAAAAACCCTGAAATTTTTGGGCACAATATTTGAAATTATGCGTTTCATAGCAAATGTGTTAATTTTTTTCAAGCAGTAAAATGTGGTTACTGTGGTTGGCTCATATTCGAGTCTTGTACAGAGATTCAGGCCCATCAATGTTTTCAAGACTATGACGAAAATATTCATGTCCTCTCTATTGACAAGACAGGGCGTGCTACAATAAGTATGTTTATTTGTGAGAACATATTTTTTTATGATTTATTTGCAAATATTGGACATATTCAGTAAGTATATATACTTATATATAAACAGGAATGAAGGATACAAATGAAAATATGCAGAGCGACGTTCCATCATCAGAGAGTAACGAATGTACTAGGTCAGCTGACACCAAAGACAAGATGCTAATTGATGCTGTAGAGCAGAGGCCAGCTCTTTGGAATTTCAAGTTGCCAGCACAGAAGCGTACCCCCATTATCGTTTGCATTTCGACGACTAAATTATCAATTGCGCCTTCGAGACGTCTCATCCTTTGTGTAAACATTGGCTGTACCCAAAATTTTCGTTTTCTTGTATTTTTCTTTTGCTGTCGTAATAAAATGCTCTAAACAAAATACAATTTTCGTACTCTCTTAAATACCGGAATGGCACGCCAACTTGGCATATTTCTTGCATTTCGCAATAATTTTAGCATTACAGATAACACTACTTCTTCATCCATCATTATAAATTTTCAAGAAAAGGTTTCTGAATATTCGTTTCAATTTTTACATTCAACCAACTCAGCTGAACATACCATTCCGTTCCGTAAGAAGTTTCTCTTCCCGTCCCATGTAGCCGGAACGCAATGGAATTTTGGTAACAAAATATATCTCACTTTTATAATACAGTATTTTTGAGTATTCAAAGTAATGTTATAGGTAAGATAATTGCACAAATTATGCATATTACTGCTTTAGTCGCATTAAAATAACGAAATATCGATTAAATTAATCAAATTAACTTGCGACCGAGGCGACATTCCGTCCGTTTTCATTCCGTTCCGGCTACATGGGACGGGTAGAGAAACTTCTTACGGAACGGAATTGTAGTGATCTCAAATTTTCTAGTAAGAAATCCGTTCCGTCGTTCCGATTCCGTGTACATGGGACGGCACCCTCACTCTGTGTTTCTCTGTGTCATAGATGGAAAGCACCAGCGTGGACACTGTGTTACACAGTATCGCCTGTGTCTCTTGCTGGAAAGCAGCCATAGAATGGCTG
>NW_017256778.1:332481-336943 GCF_001594055.1 Mycetomoellerius zeteki | reverse complement strand
TATTGAAGAATTTTACAACAGTTGCAAAGCTTTCTCTGCTGAACGCACCCATTGCTTCGAAGCGTTTGTAGCATCAAGTGGACCGCAGCCCTAGTTCAAAAAGTGTAGCAATAAAAAAACAAACCTATTGTACCCGAACGCGATTGGTGGATTTCTTTGAATGCAACAGAATTGCGATTTCACCATGACGTATTAGCCAATAGACGCCCTTTGATTCCATTTCACCAACGAAATTGCAAATCAGCCATGTTGGACTCTTTTGTTTCATCGTCAGTCAATTGCATATCGACTTTAAACATTCACCTATATTTATTGAATAATCTATGGAAAGAGCAGTAGCCAAGGATTTTTGTGATAACGTTTTATAAACATTTACACTCGGTTAAAATATACAATTTACTTCTATCTAACTTGTGATCTCGCCGAGGATTTCACATTAGATGAAGTGTCGTTGAACGCGAATACGTACGAGACGTCGCGTTCCCAAAAATGGCATTAATTAGGAGAGCCTCTCACGCTGGTAGTTGGTACTCGGACAATGGTAAAAAATCGAAAAATGCATTTACTTTTCACTTATTTTCACTTATCCTCGCATTCTATCAAGTAAAGTCGTCGACAACTTTACTTGATAGAAAATCTCGACGAATTGGACTTTGGAAAAATATATATTTTCAGTTGAAAATTCTCTCTCAATCACATATCTTGTAAATTTATTAATTGATTGTGTGCAGAATATATAAACTATGATATATATATATAATATAATATGAATAAATAATTTGAAATTGAATTTGATGATTTATTTTTGTGAAAATGCATATACATCATATCATATATAATATACTCTCTTTGATATCTGTCTCTTATTATTTGCTCAAAGGAGAATAAATCAATTTCTATAATTATTCATCAAACAGACATCTATATATGTATTTATATTTTACATTTAATTATATAATAAAAATTTTGATTCATATATTATCAAAGTTAAAATCTCTGTTTGCCATAGGTTCAGAACTGAGTAAACAGTTGGAAGGTTGGTTAAGCGCTGCTGATTTATCCCATGGACCCGCGAGAGCCATCATTGCCCCGTTAGTAGTCCAATATAATATTTTCTTCAAGTTTATTAAGATACACACACCCTCATACACATATGTGTGTATGCATTAAAACATATTATTTTACAGTCATGCAGGATACAGCTATTGTGGGGCATGTGCTGGTTTTGCTTACCGACAAATTAGTCCTGTAGTTGTGTAAGTGTAAATTATATTAGCTATATTATCTTAGCATTTTATAAACAAACATTTAATCACAGTTTACAAAATATTTTGTTAAATAAAATTTAAATCTATCTCTATAAGTTACTCTTATGTTATTTTGTATTCATAATCTTATTATAATCATAAAAAATATCAGTTTATATATATTGTGATAGTTTAATCAATGTAAATTTTCATCATATAAAGTAGCCTTTATAATATATAGTTTAGTTTGTAATTTTTCAAATTTCTCAGTCAAATGAACCGTGCAACGTGCTGTTATGCAGCCGTAGGATATTTATTCTAGGGCCTTCTCATCATGTGAGATTACCAGGTTGTGCCCTATCTTCGGCTTCCATTTACCGAACACCGTTATATGATCTACTTATTGATCAACAAGGTGCTTATATGTATATTTCGTTATTATCCCTGCATTAACATATTTATATTCTTTTTTTTAAATGTTCAACTTGTAACAAATAGTGAAAAAAAAAACATTTTATGTAAGGAAAAATGCTTCTTGTGTATAGCATATAAAGCATAATTCTTGAATTCACAAAACAGATATATTTTTAACAGTGAGAAGAGAACTTGAAGAAACTGGTCATTTTGAATGCATGGATTTGAACACAGATGAAGAAGAGCATAGCATTGAGATGCAATTGCCGTTTATTGCTAAAGTTATGGAAGGGTATGTTTATAGATATGTAAATTAATTTCCATCTAAAATATATCAAAAATACACAAAAATATATTGATAAAAAATTGTAGTAAACTAGGGATATGTACAATTTCTATTCTTATTTATATGGGCTCATGTATGTCTCATATATGTATATATAGATTCAAGGATTCATTTACTATAATCCCAATTTTGGTGGGATCTTTGAGTCCGGAAAGAGAGGCGCTTTATGGGAGACTGTTAGCACCCTACATGGCTGATCCACAAACATTGTTCGTCATTTCTTCAGATTTCTGTCACTGGGGACAACGTTTTCGCTATACTTACTATGATAGATCATGTGGACCTATACATAGATCTATTCAAAATCTCGACAAAATGGTATGTTTTTTAATTTCTTTTCTTTGAGTAAGGGCGGCGATTAATCTCATAATTTAAGAATATTACAATGTTTATAATGTTACATATGTTTATTAAATTAGGGTATGGACATTATAGAGACTTTGAATCCTCTAATGTTCACTGAATATCTTAAAAAATATGGCAATACTATATGTGGTCGACATCCAATTGGCGTTTTGTTGCAGGTAATAAAGTAAGAAAATTAAATAGATAAGTGAGTTAGATTTTAATTATTTTAACAAATGTATTTTATCTTTTCACACAGGCAATTCACAGTCTTAAAGGAAATACAAATGGTCAAAGAATGAATCTGAAATTTTTGAAATATGCTCAAAGTAGTCAATGTAATAATATGAATGACAGTTCTGTCAGTTATGCTAGTGCTTCCTTAGTTCTTGAGTGATAAAACTATACACAGTATCAAATATGGTCATTGGTCAGTTCGCTGATTATAAACATTTTCTTAAAGTGGAATGATGTTTAACAGTAAGATGACAGTAAAAACTTCTATAAATTATTATAAACGAGACTAGGCTGAACATTAAGATTTTATAATGCAAGAGGAGACACTGAATTTAACTGCTGTAACTTCTAATATTATTTGTATAATATGGCTATTATGCGATGGGTGTTGGGACAAATGTTAATTCTTGCGCTATATGTTAACAGATAGAAATGTACTATTACCGAAACTTTTTGCGTAATTGCGTTTCGGTTTAATACTTACAAGAGATATTCAGTACTTCCAGATTTCAATATGGGAAGGAGCTTAAATATTTCTTTGCTTTGATTTTCGATAAAACTATTTTAGAATCAACAGCGAAGTGTGTTTCATGTGTACTTTTGAGAAAGCAGATTTCAAACTATTGGCAAAGAAGAGAATGTTGTTTATTGGCATTTACAAATGAGATTCTTTTAATATGTATATAATTAGAGAGATGTATTAAAACTGTTAATTTGTATCTAAATTTATATTTTAGATGTACTATTTATGTTAAAAGTAATATAATTTTTGCGGTGCTTGAATTGTGTTATGTTTAGGCTATGCTATGAATTAGCAAAATTTTAAAATTGTTTCTAGATTGGCATAGATTAATTTAAGCTAGACTTACAAAATTGTATACTGTTATAAGAATAACGCTATTTTTGACATTGAACTATACAGGGTCATCGAAAAGTATCGGACCCCCCTAATGTCTTCAGTTAGAATGCATTTTGGAGAAAATGTCCAATAGCAAAGTTGTATGGTTTCAAGCGAGGAGTAAGATGATGACCTTGATCTTGACCATGTCCTTTAAGGTCATTTCAAGGTCAACCTTATTTTTTTAAATGGAACCCCCTACATTTTATTACATATTTTTATAGCTTATCTCGAGAGCTTTCCAAAACACTATAATAAAACATTTTTTCATTAAGTACTTTTTGAGTTATAAAGGTTTGAAGTTAACAATTTTTTGACACAAAATGTAAATCTCTTGTAAAATATTATTTAGTTTTCAGTAATCATAACCTTAATACTTTTGTGCGCGGAATAATGAGACCAATTAATTGGTTTAAAGAAAATACATTAATAAAAAAAAACAGACTGAAAACTAAATAATATTTTACAAGATTTACATTTTGTGTCAAAAAATTGTTAACTTCAAACCTTTATAACTCAAAATGCTTGAAACCATACAACTTTGCTATTGGACATTTTCTCCAAAATGCATTCTAACTGAAAATATTAGGGGGTCCGATACTTTTCGATGACCCTGTATGTATATACAGGGTGTCCCATTTTAAATAATGCATTAAGATTTCTCGAAAATTACAGTGGATACGGAAAAATGTTTCCGTAACAAAAGTTGTATGGTTCGGAGAGGGACATAAGAAGGTACCATTGATTTGATCTTGGGTGGCGTCGCCAAGGTTAATGTCAAGGTCACGTCGATTTTTTTTAATGGAACCTTCCCCCCCTATTTTTTATTATATTTTCTTGTAGCTTACCTCGAGAGCTTTTCAAAACACTATAATATAAAAAAATATTTTTTCATTAAGTATTTTTCGAGTTATAAGGCTCGAAGGTTACAGTACAGCGGCATTGACCTTGACATTAGCCTTGGCGACGCCACCC
>NW_017256778.1:308482-332411 GCF_001594055.1 Mycetomoellerius zeteki | reverse complement strand
GCTTGAAACCATACAACTTTGCTATTGGACATTTTCTCCAAAATGCATTCTAACTGAAAATATTAGGGGGTCCGATACTTTTCGATGACCCTGTATGTATATACAGGGTGTCCCATTTTAAATAATGCATTAAGATTTCTCGAAAATTACAGTGGATACGGAAAAATGTTTCCGTAACAAAAGTTGTATGGTTCGGAGAGGGACATAAGAAGGTACCATTGATTTGATCTTGGGTGGCGTCGCCAAGGTTAATGTCAAGGTCACGTCGATTTTTTTTAATGGAACCTTCCCCCCCTATTTTTTATTATATTTTCTTGTAGCTTACCTCGAGAGCTTTTCAAAACACTATAATATAAAAAAATATTTTTTCATTAAGTATTTTTCGAGTTATAAGGCTCGAAGGTTACAGTACAGCGGCATTGACCTTGACATTAGCCTTGGCGACGCCACCCAAGATCAAATCAATGGTACCTTCTTATGTCCCCCTCCGAATCATACAACTTTTGTTTGAAACATTTTTCCGTATCTACCGTAATTTTCGAGAAATCTTAATGCATTATTTAAAATGGGACACTCTGTATACATATAGCTCTCAATATATAAAACTTCCTCAATTAAATATAATTTAATACATCACATAAACAAAGTTTAATTGAATCATTTCGCCATTTACTTTGTGATTAAATTAGATTAAATATGCTGTTGGACTTAAACAATTTGTAAAGTCTCTTCTGTGCCCTTAGTATGAATCTGTATCATAATTGATACATCAGTACGAGAATTTTGGATTTGAGGATTTAAAATACATACATGTGCGCGCGCTCACATAAATTTTTCTTTTTTTTTCTTTTCATACAAAGCAATGGAACGATCTCATATCCTTCCTATTATATAATCTATTATTACCTAAGCATAGAGGGGACAGAAGGGAAATGAACCGAATAAATTAAATATTATATTATTGTGACACGATGTAAATTTGGAAAAGGATCAGTATACATACCTAAATGCATTCGATAATTTTTTATTTCCAAAACTTTTTTATGTGTATTACAACGTCTCTATCAAACAATATATTTCGCGAAAGCATAAGTGATTTATGATATAGAATCCTATCTCGCCAAAACATTAATTAAAATGAATGATATACAGTAATTGATTCATTTGGCAGTAAGAGAACTCGTTTGTAACAAAAGTATTGTACGAAATCGTACAACTGATCCTGCACGTGTTGCTTTTTCTATCTTTATATATCGAGGTAATAAGGTTTATATTTGTATGAAAAAAACCAATATAATCCATACATATATATTTCATAGACGTGTAATAAAATTACGTGAAGAAAAATATACAATGTTTCTGTACACAATTTATGATAGATATCCTATAATCATATCTATATACATCTATAGCAAATCTTATCTTTCCCACTCTTCTCAATACATACATTAACAATCTTATAAACTTTCTTTTTCTTTATTTTTCTAATCCTTATATTAACAATATAGAAAGGTTCGCGATAATTGAATATATTATATCACCTATTGTTTGCAGTCTTAGGTGTTCGATTATTATTTAAATATTTAGCATGTTACATCTAGACAAATACTGTACTGTTGATCCAATCCTATGTAGCAGTCAGAAATCAAATAGAATGTTAACTTTGCTGTTCCTAAAATAAATGTTGAAATTTATACTTCAAGAAACTCGTAGAGACATACGAGACACGCGTTATAGACAAATTGATAAGTTATTTACCCAAGCTATTAGGTGCAGTAAATTGTAATTGATGATATCTCTGCTGATTGTTTATACCAGATACCCTCTTTAGAGCCCATAATTCTTTATTCGGAATGTCACCTAGTATCAAAAACCAACTTTCATCCTTTCCTTTCAAAAACATTGGACAGTGTGCTTTCAAAGTTTTAGAATTATTCATTCTTTTCAATCCAATAGTTAATGTATACTCCTCATTCCGTCGAACAGTTATAGAATCATCGTTATTAGCCTTCAGCATTATCTTCCTCTTTTCAACGTTGATATCCCAAGAATTCTCCAACATTAAATCAACGGATATTATCGGCATGCCTCTGATTACTTGATGTATCTAGAAAATAGGTGTTTTGACTTTTCAATATAAATTTAAAATAATATTTTTTATAACATGCAAATAATAAATATCAGACAGATATCTTTTCAATTTTATTACCTCACGTATTTGGTCTACCCGATATTCTCCTTCACGTAAAATCTTTGCAAGTCTGTTATAATTGTCGTATGTGATGGAACACAACATTGGAAGAGCCATCGAAAACGATAAAAACAAACGTAAATCTTCCGTCCTTATATGCGGTAACGTCATTATTGCAGAGTCATCTATCCATCGTGCTTGCACAATCATTTGAAACAGTTGCGTTATCCTTAATGTGCTTGTTAACCATCCCCGTTCTGCGACTGTGTCAATCATTGCCTGAAAGGTTTTTCCTGTTAGTATAGTCAGTAATCAAATCTAAATGTACATACGTATAAAAGGCGGTTTTTTTTACTATGCCATATATCTTAGAAATTTATATTCATACCTGTATTATTCTGATTGCTTGATCGAGCACTGATTTCAGATCAGTGATATAATCGGTGCAAGGTAATGGTAGTCTTGAGAAATGAGCTTGCAGTAAGAGAAATGCTTTTGTATGTGGAGAATCGTATTGATTTGCAGAATAACGGCATAGTTTTGCCAATTCCCTGTTAAATACATTCGCATTTGTAAAAAAAAAAGAAGTAAGCGAAAGAAGCGCGGATAACTTACTTATCTCTTCCAAAACTTACTCATTCAACAATTCCTCGTTATGTCGCACAGGTAATTCGTTGTACTCATACGAGTTGCAGAGTATACGTAAATACTGATCCAACGTCAAGTTCTCCTCTAGCGATTGCATAAACATCAGCATCGTATTATGCGACAAATAATAGAATGACGCTATCTTACCCATCGGCAACGAAAGTAAAGTTTGCTCGTCCTAGATAGAAATGTATCAGGGGATTTATCTATTGTAAATTATGCTATTCCAGTGGATTTTATCATCGTAACCGATACCTCATCATAATCGATACAATGCGAATCCATTAACGACTTTATGGTGATCTCTACCAATCTCGAGAGATATTCATTGATACAATGAGGCTCCAAGATATCCAGATCATAATATTTCGGATTTTTCATCAATCTCCGAAAATAATATGTCCACGTTAAATAATCGAGAAACTCTTGTTTGTTCTTGATGGTACCAGCGACAATTTCAGCATTAATATGATCAGGTAACATTCCCATCAGACTCGATTCCACGGGAAACGGTTCGTATAAAAATTTCTTGTAGAAATTTTTCTTTAAGTCGTGCACAAGAACGACCGCCACACCAGAATCATCAAACTGCGGTCTGCCAGCGCGACCCATCATTTGGAGAACGTCCGTTATCGGCATATCTACGTAACGCTTTAGTTTGCCATCGTAATATTCCGTACCCTTTATCACCACCAGATGAGCAGGGAAATTAACACCCCAGGCCAAAGTGGCCGTAGTGATTAGTACCTAAATTAACAATTGATTAATACAATTACATTCATATAGTGTGTGGGATAATCACTTTTATAATCCTTTTCTTGCACAATTACTTTTGTACAACTATGCAAGAAAGTGTATAGAAAGTATATACTACGTATAAAAAAAGTTGGTAAATTTTATTCCATAAAAATATTGCTTTTGTTTGCATGCTACATTATGTATTGATAATACGAATCGAATTTGAAACAGACAATTAAAGCTGTTGAAGGTATAGTTGCAACTGATTTTATCTATATACCTGTATCTTATTATTGACAAATAATTCCTCCACGGTTTTCCTGTCTCTGTCTTGAAGACCAGCATGGTGAAGGCCAATTCCAAAGGCGAGGGTGAGCTTTAGATTCGAGTCATTTATATTTTCCAGAATGTCGTCCATTTGTTCTTCCGGCATATGTAACCATTGCTTAGGATTATCCTCCGCTGCGAGATAGGCAATCAGATCGAGGGCGGTCAGGCGAGTTTGCCTGCGAGAGGAGACAAATACGAGAGAAGGACTAGTGGGCGCGTGTTGCCTGATCGCCTGGAAGGTTGGTCTGTTCATAGTCGCCATCCGGGGACAATAGTGTTTACCAGGAAATCCGCTGATGTGAACCTCCAGTGGCACTGGTCTCACGGACGGCCGAAAATTGTAGAGACCCATCTCTTTGATACCGAGCCAATTGGCCAGATCTATCGCGTTGGCCAGCGCGGTTGAGAGTCCGATGACTCTGACCTTGTTGTGCGTGTGGGAGGATATGAAATTGGTACGGGAGATGATCACCTCGAGCACCGGACCGCGATCCTCGCCCAACAAATGAATCTCGTCGATCACTATAAGCGCCACTTTCTTCACGTAGCTTCGCGTTTGCCAACTCCGGCTGATACCATCCCACTTCTCGGGCGTCGTGACGATCACACTCGCGCTGGCTATTATCTTTATATCAGGTGACACGTCTCCGGTCAGCTCTATCACCCTCTTACCTAGTCGTTCCTCCAGTCGTATCTTCCAGTCATTTATGCGTTCCCTGACCAGAGCTTTCAGGGGCGCTATGTAAACGACCTTCTGATCGGGATTCTGTTTGAAAACGCGAAACATTGCAATCTCCGCTGCAATGGTTTTCCCCGAGCCAGTTGGAGCACCGAGGAGAACATTGTTATCCGTATGATATAGACAATGAAAGATCTGCGTCTGTATTGGATTGAAATGGGAAAAGTTATACAAACTCTCAAAGTTTGAATTCTTGAGAACGGTTATCGGTAACGGTTGCAATTCTAATAAATCTGTGTGCGGGGGATGAGTCTCTGGCAGAATGAGATCGTGAAAGGTCAACGGAAACGTGGCTTCGCAACCGAGCCAATGATCACTTGTGACTTTGACGAAATATTGCGTCGGTAACGATTCGGACAATGGTATAGTCACGACGAGTTCTTGCTCGAGGTTCTGACAAACCATCTTCTTCGTCAGTATAAAATATTCGTGATGATAAATAAAGTTATTATCCGGGTCCTCGATCCATATCCAGAAAGCCTGCGAATTTTTCCCATGAATCTTGTCGTTCCAGCGGAACTGTGACGTTAATTTGAGTCGTATCCTCAGGACGGTGCGCGTAATGGGCTGTAAGCTATATTCTACGTCCAATGCGGGCAATTCGTCACAACACTTCTTCACCAGTATTGCCGCGCGTTGGTTCCGTAAAATATTACCAATTTCCTTCACGTCCATCTCTTGCAACCGATATATCTCCAAGTTCCGTGACTCGATTTTGTCGATCATCTCCATGGAGAGGCAGTCGAATTGGCGCAATGGCGTCAACTGGTCCCACTGTTGCGCTTCGAACATCTTTGCCATCTGCAGCAATCGTCCGGCCATTATTGCGTTATTACGTCTGAGCATAATCTCGAAGAGCGCTCTGGCTATTCGCAAGGCATTCTGCGTGACATAAGCCTGATCGGATATCAATGAGGATGTGTTCACTCGGCCCCTGGATAGATACGTTTGCAGCAATATATTGACTTTGCCGTGAACATTCTCCACACCGCCCTGTGGTACGAGCTGGCATTCTTGTATCAGCTCATCTAACTCGTTCACCTCATCGTCTCGTACCTTGAGCTGCTCGAATTCTTGAGCGTGCGATATCATCGCAAGAATCTCTGTCTCGGTCATGAGAGGCTTCTGGAGTTCGTTGAAGGTCTCGACCGTGTCGTACTTGAGGTAATAATGGCTCGCAATACGTCCCAAATCAGTCGCATTGAGATCACCGGTGCGCGCATCGTATCTGATCATCTGCGCTTTGTCCAACGCCTTCGCGGCAACGTCGATGAGCTCCTTCCGCTTCTTTTCGAGATTTGTATCATTCATGAGGTCCTGATAAACCATGCCGTATGCCTGAAAGTTCAATTTCATTCGTAGAAAGAGATAGGTGTAGCTTAACCATTCGACCGCTTCTGTTACGTTGGATATCGTGCCTAACGCTATCTCGGCATTCAAATTGTCAACCAAGTACGTGACGAAGCTGCTCTCGATCGGTATTTGATTTGTCAGCAGTGAGAGATAGTGAGACAGCTTACTGTGCGAGGTAATGATGACCGCGTGTCCCGACTTGTCGAATTGAGGCCTGCCAGCGCGACCAAAGATCTGCAATACATCCAGGATGCCCAGATCCACGTACGAGCCATGCTTGGAATCGTAAATTTCGGTTCCACGTATGATAACCGCATGCGCAGGCAGATTTACGCCCCACGCTAGCGTGGCGGTGCACACCAGCACTTTAATCAGACCGTCGGAGAAGTATTTCTCAACGAGATTCCTGTCGGAGCGCAGCAAACCAGCGTGATGTACCGACAGTCCGCTGTTGAACAGCTCACCAAGATACTTATTGCGCGACTTTGCAAAGGCCTTGTTTACGTGCCTTGCCAGTCCGTCGGATAGAAAGTACTTGTGCGTATCATTTTTTAACGCCAGGTCCTTCAGGACGTTTGCCATTCTCACGGTGGCGTTTCGCGCATGCACGAATATCATGACCTGATGGCCCTGTCGCACCATCTCCATGACGTTTTTGTAACACACCAAATCCATGTCGTTCATCTGTTGCATCGGCTTGATAGCCTTTACGCCGATGAAGGTCTGGCTGAGGGGCACTGGCCGGAAACGATGATCAAAGTAGAATAATCCCTTGCATGGATTGACGCGCAAAAATCGCGCGACATCCACGTAATTCGGAAGCGTCGCAGACAGCCCGACTATCCTAATCATGCTTTGCGATGACTCCACCTGACGCAGAGTTCTCGCAACCAGCGCTTCCACAACGGGTCCCCTGTCACCATGCAGCAAATGCACCTCGTCGATAATGAGCAATCTCACGATACTAGTGAGGGAGATGTCACCCGTACCTTTTCTCGTGACGACATCCCACTTTTCCGGCGTAGTCACTATCATCTGGGTCTGTTGGATCTCCTGTTTCGTCAGTTGCATATCGCCGGTCAGCTCGCGAACGCACACACCTAGAGGACCGAGTTTTTTGTTAAAGTTAGCGGTCATTTCTGCTGCAAGGGCCTTCATTGGCGCGACATAGATTATCTTAAATTGATTCTTTTGTAATTGTCCGTCTCGAATGTTCTGTTTCAATTGATGCACCACAGTCAGCATGGCCACGTTTGTCTTTCCCGCTCCGGTCGGAGCGCAAATCAGTAGATTCTCATTAGTGTTGTACGCTGCGTCGAAAACTATACTTTGAATCTTATTTAATGACGTTACGCCACTAAAAGCTATTTGGCCGATCTCGTCTAGAGAAGATATCGACACCGGATTCATCTTAACGTTAATAGGTTCTTGTTTCGATATCGGTATATGTACTTGTTCACAGAGTTCACTATCCTCCCTTGTAACATCTTCGGCCAACAATAATTTTTGTCCTGATATAATGCTCGCTTGCTTGGCATTCGCTTTAGAATCAAATACAAATGGGAAACCTTCCTGTGTGCCTCTCTCTAAAGTATTTATTTTAGGAAATAGCGGGGTACATGTGGCTTTCAATGCCTCTTGTCTCTTAATTTGCAGTTCATTTTCTTTCCTTCCAAATTCTCTTTCCTCAGTTTCCGACTTGGCATCTCGTTTGTTCGCCATTCTGTTGAACTTCTTTTCCTCCTTACGTACTTGTTTATATAACTGCTTTTCCTTTTCGGATTCTATAGTCACTTGACCACTTATTATCGGGCCTCGCACATTCGTTTGCAGTCTCTTGGTCACTTTTGGACAGGAAAATGTCGATACGATGCTCTTTTGATGTTCAATAATATATTCGATAAATTCCAAGTGTTCACAACCTAACAAATCGAATAATTCCGCTTGTATATTCCGAGAGGTCTTTAATGTTTCAATTATTTTTGTTGCAAAATCTTGATGAGATATTTCTGTACTATATTCTTTGAAACAGCTTTTTAATCCGTTTGTAAATATTGTTTTATCAAACTACAAACAGAGAAAAAGATGAAAAAGGACTAAAAAATTAATTTTTTGTCCAAACATTAAACAGATACTCACTATAGATTTCTTCTGTGTTGAAGGTTTCGTTTCGTGTATCATCATTGTAAATTTATCAGTATTTGAATTTGTCTTCTCTGTAGACATATTGTGAAGTTTAATAGTATCGGGCCATACGACTCTAGCTGGATTGTAGGGAATATCTGTTCCAAAAATCTGTAAATCTGCAGTGTTTGCATTTGATTCTGATAACAATTTCATAGCTTCTTCATGACATTCTATCTGAATTTCATTGACTACCTATATAGAATTGCAATAAAAAAAAATAGTCAAAAGCATACATTGTATCCTACATTAAAATTGCACGTCATATCATACCTGCATCATAACTTGTGCACTCTGAAACGTTATATATCCTGATTTTTTGCCAAGTAAATTATATTTTTCTTTCGATAAGCTTTTCTCTTCAATTAATAAACGTAATGCATAAACCGTGAATTCATTAATAACATCTGAGGAATCATTTGCTGAAAATAAAAAAAATTTAATATTTGAATCAAATTATAAATTGTTTTTAATACAACAGAAATTTTTAAAGAAATATGTTATCTAATAGAATAATAAAGTATCAAATGATTCATTTATCAAATTAAATTACTATTTACTACATACCTAGAATTTGTTGCACAATGTTTCTCAATGCTAACAGATGTGTCATAAGATTTTTAGATGCACTTTTATATATGTCATGCCACTCAAGATTGCTAGAATATGTAAATATATAATGTTACATCAAGAAGTACATGTATGAATAAATGGATGTGTATACACATTGCAAAAGAATATTTAATATTGCATATCGTATCTAATATTTCTAGCAAATATTATACAAAAATCATATAAACTCACAAGATACATAAAAAATTCTATATTCTTTTCAACCCAATATATCCATCTACCTTTTTAATCTTTTTGTTCGTTCCTGCCTTTTTTTCAGTAAGTCGTTTGGTTCGCAGTCCAATGTTTCTCCTCTGTGCTCCAGAGAAGTAAACATCCGCAAAGATCTAGTGATACGTGGTAATTTTGGCATCGTGTATATTTGCCAATCAAATCTAATATTAAGATAAAATATAACATGTATACTATACACTTTTCAATATGATGTGTAACATAATACATAAATATAGTTCTTTTTACAGGTTGAACATACAAATTATTATTTGTAATGTAAAAAAATATATAAATTGTAAAAAGACAAAAAGGAATATTTAATATTATTGCATAAAATATAGCTTTTTGTATTATTTGCTTATACAATTTGAAACAGGTACAAACCAGAATACAAATGATATAACAATGAAAGAATTTGTTACCAAGGTTACCAAGATTATCAAGTGCCAAATAGAACCTGACGTAAGAGATAAATTATGATTACAGATTATGTTGAGTCAATTCTAAACAGAATCTAAGACTCTTAATGTATTCTCGTAAGAACTCATGACTAGTATTTTAATTTTATGCGTATGTATCGTAAGACGTACGATTATTCGTAAATATCTATGATTTTTTGTAAATTTTATGGTTAGTAAGAAGCTGTCAGTAAAAATATTATATAAAGGTATAAGTACTTAAAAATTCTTACAAGTCTTACAGGAATATGTTACGAGCCTTACGATTCTGCTTAGAATTTAGGCATTGAGAACGTAAATTTTGTTTACCGTCCCAGTGATATAATGTATTTTTATAGAGATGAAAATTTACAAAATTGTTCAGTTTGTGTATATGAGCGCGCGAGATACATAAAAGTTCGAGAAATCTGTGCAAAAAGCAATTACACGATATAACGCAATATGTCCGAAAAGGAACGAAGTAAAACATAAATATTACATATTGCTCGTTCGTTTTTAATTATAATTTTTATAAATCTCAATTAAACAAGTATTACAAAAGTTCATATTCCGAACAAATTGATCAAACGAATTGATCAAGATATCAGCTCTTGATCGATCCACCGTCATTTACAGTCAATCTGGCAAATATTTATTATATAATTTCGTTTCGCTACATGACGTTCAATCCATTTACATACCAGAAAGGCGCTTGATAACAGATGCTGATAACAACTGCGTTGAAAAAGTACAGTGATCGTCAACTATCGAAACAACGGAAATAACAAAAGTGATGTCCTCGCCACGTGATTCTTCAGAGATTCATATGTTCTGTTTTCTGGTTTTCTGTTTCTGCAGTTTGCACCGATCTGCACTAGACTCGTATAGACTGCACTGGAACTTTCTTTCTTGCTTTCGACAAACATCAAACATATACCTATCTCGCTTTAGTTTTCAAAAATGTACGTACATACACTAGTTCAGCCACAAAAAGCAGACCTATGATATCGTGACAACACCTTTCTCACAATCATATCTTTGCTGATTTTTGCGACTGACGATCATGCGTTTCGGCGATTCGAATCTGCCATGTTTATTTTGTTATCGCGCCAGTCTCACCAATGTAAGAAAAACAAATCGTTGATTCGCGCGAAGACGGCCCTGCGCACGATAGAAGGAATAAGAAATTAGGAATAAAGAATAAACGATTTCAACCTATCAGAAACCGTGTATTCCGATGTAGTGGATTTCTGATAGATTAAAATCGTTTATTCTTTATTCCTAATTCCTTATTCCTTCTATTGTGCGCAGGGCCATCCACCCTCAAGCTGCGTTCCCATGGAGAAAGAAACAGCGGAACGGAATCAGAACGGAATATTAAAGAAAAGAGACAGAGATCAGGATATCTCTTTTCTAGCAATATTCCGTCACAGTATAGATAATGGTGCGGTCCCATGATGCGAAATTGGCGGAACGCTCGTGATTTGGTTTAAAAAAGACATACCGACGGAGCGCGATTGACGGAATGCTTGCGATTGGAAGGACATCGTTCTGCGTTGCGTATACGTTCCCCGCCATGGGATCGCGCCATAAGAACAGTAGTTTCAGGGTGCCGTCACATGTACACGGAATCGGAATGACGGAACGGATTTCTTGCTAGAAATAAGTTCACTATTTTGTTCGGTAAGAAGTTTCTCTGCTGTATCGGAACCATCGGATCTATGGCCGGAACGGTACAACGGAATCAACGGAATGTTACATCGATTATGATTTTAGAAGCTGTATTTGCTCCAATACGAAATGCATATGAAAGAGATGCCATACTATCACCAGATGCCAACCAGCGTAAAACCAGTTGCAATCTTGTACGAGATGAAATTGGAACTCGGCATAATTCTTGCTTCTCAATAAGTGGTCCAACTAATGACAGCAGTTCTTCAAATAATTCCGGAGTCACTCTAAAGTAATTGAAGAACTTCTCACGATCGGTCGTTTGCATTTCAACGACTAAATTGTCACTTGCGCCTTGAAGATGTCTCATTCTTTGTGTAAACATTGGCCGTACCCAAAATTTTCGTTTTCTTGTATATTTTTTATTTTGTAATAAAATATTATAAGCGAAATATAATTTTCGTACTCTCTTAAATATCAGAATAGCACGCCAACTTGGCATATTTCTTGCATTTCGCAATAATTTTAACATTACAGTTAACACTACTTCTTCGTCCATCGTTGTAATCTCCAAAAAAAAGGTTTCTGAATATTTGTTTTAATTTCACATTCAACCATCTGAGGTGAACATACCATTCCGTTCCGTAAGAAGTTTCTCTACCCGTCCCATGTAGCCGGAACGCAATGGAATTTTGGTAACATAATATATCTCACTCTTATAATTCAGTATTTTTAAGTATTCAAAGTAATGTTATAAATAAGATAATTGCACAAATTATGCATATTACTGCTTTAGTCGCATTATAATAACGAAATATCGATTAAATTAGGCAAATTAACTTGCGACAACCGAGGCGACATTCCGTCCATTTTCATTCCGTTCCGGCTACATGGGACGGATAGAGAAACTTCTTACGGAACGGAATTGTAGTGATCTCAAATTTTCTAGTAAGAAATCCGTTCCGTCGTTCCGATTCCGTGTACATGTGACGGCACCCTCACTCTGTGTGTCGACATCTATGATCTGACGCAAACGACCGTCATAATGAAAATTGTGCATGAGCACCTATAAAAGGTCTGTTCGCGTTGCTTGCACTTTTGGCACTCGGCATCAGACCTAATAAGCGCGCCCTGGTGCGCACTAAAGGCCATCGCACGTACAAACATTTTAGTCGTAATCGCAAGGTCGCAAGTCAATCGACCAATCACAATCAAAATTACGATTTCGCGTTTAAAAACGCTCGACTGTGATTGGCCGATTTGCTTACGGTCTGCTTACGATTACGACTAAAATTTTTGTACGTGTGATGGCCTTAACTTTTTCCTCAATCGAAAACGCTATTACTAGGTTTGTTGCGTCGCATGCTCCAACGTGTTCCGATATGCTTCTACTATGGCTCTTACTCATTCCAACGCGCTTGCTAGAGTGAGTAGGAACTATAGTAGGAGTATGTTGGAGCACGTTGGAGCTTGCGACGCGAACAAACCTACTATTATAGGTGCGTTCAGGGAGACGCTATTATCGCTATTTCTGTCATTCTATCCTTGTTTTACATTTAATAAACAACGAAGATAGAATGGCAGAATAGCGCTATTAGCGTATCCCCGAACGCACCATATTTCTATGGCGACACTGTGTGCGATGCAGCAATGCAGCGCAACACGTACGAAACGAATAGTTCTAGCTGCGCGAATCAAAGGATTTTTTTTTTCCTTTGGACACCCTGAGGCACGAGGAACGTTTTCGTTGGTTGATGCAGGTTGACGAGGTTGATCACAGTTGATCAGGGCATCAGGGCCCAGCGGGATCGGATCAGTCATCGGATCTTAGTGGATCTTAGGGTCTGAGTTGAGAGTTTTCGTCTTGGTCGCGGTCAATTGGATGCCAGTGGATCGTGGACGCGGTGTTTTCACTCGAGACCATCGAGACGTTGCTTGAAGCTCGATGGTGAAGCGTGGATAAGCGTGAGTGAATACATCGCAGCGTCATATCGGTCTGTGTCGAAATTACGTTGACTGCTGTTGGCTGTGATTGCCAGCTCGATCACGATCGTGGATGAGCGTCTCGCACGCTTGGAATGAGATCGCCGTTGTCGCACAGTCTCACCGGGTTACGACATCGTTGCAAATGACGCAGGCTCCGCTACCAGGTTGCGGAATTCCATTCCGCTGGACACTCGTCTCTTCGATTAGGAAAAATGCTCTGTAAAAAATAGGGGACATGAGGAGTAACGCGACGGTCTTTCGTCGTTGATCCGTCGCTAGGACAACGTATTTTAGGAAAGGCGCACGACACCGATGCTGGGTGCATTCTACTTTCTTCACTACTCGAAAGATCTATGAATACGATCGACACGACGTATTGTCTCGCGACAAGTCTCAAGCGAGGATCGAGGAACCATAACGGATATGTAACAATAAGGTATCGCCTAGTCATCTATCTATTTTTGTCTTTCTTTCCTCTACCTCTTCTAGATTGTCAATCTTATTCGTGCAAGTGGAGCTTGCAGAACTTGTCAACGTTGCAAATCCTTGTTTGTTTTTCTGTAAACTTTTCAAGTACCTATCTATTTTGATATTGACAAGGTATCTCGATGATTGCACAAGAGCTAACCACGAGGCAATTTTTGTCTCTTGTAGTTGGTATAATAATTTGATATTCTTAGGCCCGTATTCATAATCAGACCTTATATTTAAGGCTTCCTTAAATTTATCTTCAGATGCTCTACGAATTATTTCATTGGCTACTGAGCATCTAAAGATAAATTTAAGGAAGCCTCAAGTATAAGGTCTGACTATGAATACGGGCATTATTCTCTTTCTGTCCTTGGCATTGTAACGAGTCTTTAAATATTATCCATATATCGATGGCTTGCTTTCCAGCAAGAGACAGAATCATTGTTCTGTGCCAATGTTAAACCAAATGATCGCTGTCTCTTGCTGAAAGCACCATAAATCTTGAGGCTCCAATGTTTGTACTTAATGGAGACAAACAGAAATATTACATTTAATGTAGGCCATAAGTGACAAAGATATTATTTTTCAGCTTTCCATCAAGACTGCCAATGTAAGACTGAATTACTGATGCATGGCATAATTATCTTTGATGTCAAGTACGGTCAGCATCAATGGGAAACTGTTTTTCGTGCTTCAAGGTGCCACTTCCACCATCGACCAGTACTGATCACACGATTGTATTGGAGCACAAAGACGGTAGATACAATCAATTTTTTCTTCTTTTATGTATTACATTTTTAGATTCTTTTTATAACACAAAGTATACATGTAAAAAATTACTTAATTGCTAATCACTTATTTAGTTCTGCTCCTTTCACGCTACATAAAAAAAAATTCACAATTTTTTTTTATTACCTTTCGTAGATACCATGGAACTCAGAGGTTTGTTTCCAAATTCTTGCCAACAATCCAGTTCTTTTGTGCCTGAAACACATGCAAATGGGAACAGAAAATCCACAAGTATGCTACCGACGTTTAATAATGTAGGTTCGGATAATTGCGGATCTGTACCTAATGTACAAAGTAATCTGCGTTTATCGCGAGGGTTCTATGCGCGATTACAGCCATTAGGACGATCCAATACATCATCGGGTCTTAATTTAAGTACCGAAACTAGGCAGCAAAGGGAACCATCAGAGAGCAAACTAAACGCCCTTTTTGACCAATACAAGGTACGACATAAAAGATACTTCTATGTAAAAAGAAAAAACATTGGGAGGCCATGTATTATAGCACACAAAAACGCATTTAATAATTTAAGATTATAAAGAATTATACAAATACTATGATTAATACATTTCACATGTTTGCTTTTAAGGATCCTCATGAAGATGTAATACTAGCTGATGGTATAGAAAGACTCTGTAATGATTTACAATTATCACCCGATGAATTTAAAGTACTTGTGCTTGCATGGAAGTTAAATGCAGAGCAAATGTGCCAATTCACGCGCCAGGAGTTTGTCACGGGATTAAAAACGATGAAGGTCGACAGTATACGTGGTATACAGGCACGATTGCCTGAGATCGTTCAAGAATTAACGATCAATAGTGATTTGTTCAAGGATCTCTATCGATTCACATTCCGATTTGGCCTCGATGTGACATCTGGTCAAAGAATCTTACCAGTTGATATGGCAATCGATCTTTGGAGACTCGTCTTTACGATACGTGAACCTCCGCTCTTAACGCGATGGCTAAACTTTCTAGAATGTCATCATATCCGGGGAATACCTAGGGACACTTGGAATATGTTTCTAAACTTTGCCGAGAGCATCGGAGACGATCTAGGTGCTTATGATGATGCAGAAGCGTGGCCAAGCTTATTTGATGACTTTGTAGAGTATGAAAACGACCAAATGAACCAAAATATCACTAAAGATGACATTATGAAAGATACTTCTATCGACAAAGCTTAATATTCTTATTCTAAAACAAATGACAGTGAGAAGCGAAAGGTATTATCTTAAATCTTTCAACAGGTTCATTTGACATTATCCTGCGATCAACAGTTTATTCTTATCACTGATCGAGGAAGCGATATTCCTAATTATTATTGACAGCCTTTGTTTAGATCTATTTGTTATTGCGTCATTTTGTTTGTATTCGGTATTCTACTTCCTAATGTAAATATAGCTGATGATTTTGTGTAATATTTAATTAATATTTAATGTGCGTATGTATTTGTGTGCATATGGGTGTGCGCGCACGCGCGTGCGTGCGTGCGTGCGTGTGTGCGTGCGTGCGTGTGCGTGCGTGCGTGTGTGTGTGTGTGTGTGTGTGTGTGTGTGTGTCTGTGTCTGTGTCTGCGCGTAAGCAATTCGCGAGAAATCTCCATATTTTTGTGCTAGCAGCAAAATTACATATTATGTATTTGTTTTATATGAACCAGATACATTTATTATTATCAAAGATGTATTTTTACACTTTATCTGATCATAATGATACATGCGTGCGTATATATGTATATATATGTATATATGTATATATGTATACGGGGTGTCCCAGAATAATCAAATGCGCCAAATATTTTGTACGCAGGTAGAGTAGACTAAACTGATAGCATTTTTTACTGGCAGAGCTGGTACGCACTCAGTGCAATTTAAAGCTGTTTTACACAAATCGACATAAAGATGTACGTTTAATAAAAATATAGAAATGAATTAAATCGCGAAATCCTTAATACATTATATTGTGGTATTGGATAAAATACATTCATAGAAAAAATTCTTAGAGCTCTATAAGAAGAAAATAAACAACATTTTTTTTGTCTCTTGCTGTTTTTCTGTAAAGTTGATAGTACTCGAGTAAAAAATTATTAAAAATGAATATTCAGCGATTTTTAGTTATTACTATCTTGTTAACTATTGTGAAAATTGCAAAATGGTAGAGGACTTTTCGACTCAGTTTAATCCGGTCTACCTACGCACGAAATATTTAGCAGCCATTCTGGGACACCCTGTATATATAGGTACATATAATATATTGGGCTAGGGAAAAAGTCTTTTTACATATAATGGACAGATGGAGATCTAGTCGATTTTTTACGTGTCATTATTATTTGACGTATTAGGCTGATATTACATTCGACGAAGCATTTCAAAGCCTATTTGGCTGCAGGAAAGAGAAGCGATGTCGGATCTCTCTATCCTATAGCCAATCAATAAACTTAAAATCAACATTTCCAATATATTTTACTTCTTTATTATAAAAAAGAGAATAACGCTGCACAAACCACAGAAAAAATTTGTCATGTTTATGGAGAGGATGCTCTAACTAGACAAACAGAAGCGAATTGGTTTCGCCGATTTCGAGATCAAAAAATTTCGATGTCAAAAAAAAAAAAAAAAATGCACATCGTTCTGGTCGGCCTATTGTGAAAAATGTCGATGAAATCTTCCAAAAAATTGAAAAAAATCGTCATGTGAGCAGTTATGACATAGCCAAGGAGCTAAACATTGATCATAAAACCGTTTTGGGACACTTGCGTAAGGCTGGATACACAAAGAAGCTCGATGTTTGGGTGCCATATGATTTGACGGTAAAAAATTCAATGGATCGAATTTCCATTTACGAATCACTGCTGAAACGAAACGGGTCCTTTTCTGAAAAGATTGATAACGGGCGATGAAAGTGGATAACGTATGATAATAATGTTCGATCGTGATAATAAAAGATTGTGATCGAAACGAGATGAGGTACCACAAACAACAATCGCAAAGCCCAAATTGATGCCAAAGAAGGTGATGCTGTGTGTCTGGTAGGACTGGAAAGGAGTCGGATCCATTATGAATTACTGCCGACAGGCAGAACGATTGATCTCTACTGTCAATAACTAATGTGATTGGAACAATCCATTCAGGAAAAGCGATTTCCAGAATTGATCAATAGAAAAGGCGCTGTCTTCCATCTTGACAACACTAGGCCACACACGTCTTTGATGACTCAACAAAAATTGAGAGAGCTTGGCTGGGAAGTTTTGATGCATCCACCATATAGTCCTGACCTTGCACCGTTCGATTATCATTTGTTTCGGTCTTTCTAGAACTCCCTTAATGGAGTAAACTTGACTTCAGAAGAGGCTTGCGAAAATCATTTATCTTGGCTTTTTTACCGAGAAGTCACAGAAGTTCTACATCAATGGAATAATAGTTCTACTCGAAAAATAGCAAAAGGTCATCGATCAAAACAGCACTTATCTGGTTTAATAAAAGGTTTGTAAATAATTAAAAAAATATGTTTCAATTATGCTCCAATTTGTAAAAAGACTTTCTCTAATCCCCAACACACACACACACACGTGTGTGTGTGTGTGTGTGTGTGTGTGTATAATGACACATTATGTTCTATGCAATTAATAATGCAATTGCTTATAACATTGAACATGAAAAATAATCGTATCAAGAGACATAATTGTGCTTATTTATTGTGGTCAGCCACATGGACGCGCGATATCAGATAATTTTTCATCTTACAGAATGTTATTTTATGGAAAATATATCTAGAATGCATATAAATAATTGCATAAGACTATCGCTTTTTTCATTAAGTTGTGATATGTATAAACAGTGTATTTTTAAATTATACATATTAAAAAATATATGATGAAATGAGATTATAAAATTTTGATACAGCAATGAATAAAATTACAACTTTAAAAAAATAAGTAGAGCTATATATATAAATATTGCCAATATCATAATATCCGTTTCTATCGAATTATACCGTATGACGAAAGATGATGAATTATATCATTAATCTAATAAGTTAAATCGTTAATTTTTAGTTTACAGATATAAGAATGTTATATTTTAGATCATTCTTTGAAATTTTAAGCAGTTGAAGGAATTGTTTTCGATTTCTATATTGTATTGTTCAACACGAAGGTTTAGTCTTTATTTTATTTATGAGTCGAAAATATTATTAAACTTTTACATATTTTCATATTAATATAAAGATTATTTGAAGAGTTGGAAAAGCATAGACTAAAAGAATTATATTATGCAAGAATTAACGTTAATGTTATGAGCTGTAGCAGTTTTTTAAATTCATACTATAAAAAGAAATTTCTGATGCAATATAGAAATTCTATATTCGAATTAAAATCTCTATAAAAATAAACGTTTTAGTCATCTTGAAAAAATTTAGGGAAACGTGAGAATTAATTCTACATTTAAAGAGAAATGTTCAGAAAGAATCTTCACAATTTGAATTTGTGATACAGCAAATATAAGTATACAATATATATATATATATATATCTAGAGAATTAAGATTTCTTTTAAATATTTTTGGACACAAAAATAATGAAATAAATAATGTAAGATACCTTATTTATAATAAAGTACCTCATATGCATTCTACAAAAATTAAAAAATTTGATTAATGTCTACATTACGTATCTTGTTAGGATAACATGTATATTTATATCTAAAATTTACATAAATATTCAATATATTATGTTAATACGTGTGTACAAATTTCGGTTGGTGCAATTCTAGCATTTATAAGAATATAAATAATAGAAGATGTGTTATATTAATTATTTTATTTTAATTATTTCTATCTGTTTGCTTTTTACTTTATTTATGAAAAGTATAGTAACATAATCAGAAAAAGATATATTAGTTATTGAGTGCAACCAATAATGATATGTAATGTAACTCGTATATTGTTAAGAATGTGGAGGTTTCTTTTACACTTTGCGAGCATACATATATTATAGATATGTATATATTGCCATGTCTTTCTCTGAGACGATAAGGAGTTTCTATCGAATTAATATAGTGGTAATTATTGAAGAAAAGAAAAATTTTTCTTCCCACTTTGTGGGTGTCACGTGCCAAAAAAATTTGCGAAAATTTTTACTATCTATATCGTGAAAGTTTGGATTTTCCTTACAAAATCGTTTTTAAAAAATGTTTCTTATATATATATATAAGTGTATGTATATATATATATATATATATACACACACATTATGTATGTATATATATATATATATAATATAAATATATATGCATATGTATAATATAAAAATTGCAAATAGTTTTCTTATTTTAATATGGGCTTGAAATGAAAAAACGTTGGCATTTTAGAAGATATATTTTCAGAAATATTATTCTTGAAAATATTCACCGTCCTCTTTCGTCCATAGTACCTGATATAGGTACAATATGTAAAAGGCTTGAAAGTACGATTTAGATTTTGAAATGATGTTTATGTAAAGAATTCAACAAAATATATATCTTAATATTTCTATTTCCTAACTTTCAAGTATTATTTATATTAAGCAAAACTTTTTTTGTTCAAGATGTATTTATTTTTACGATTATTCTTCTAGTTCCTTCAAATTTGAATTTAGAAAGTTCCCAATCTCTTAAACAAACTGTTTCGGTACAATTTTTTAATATAATTACGGGGACGACTAACTAAATGATTTTGACTCGTGCGTGTGTATGTGTGTGTACATATACATTTATGCATGCATATATGTATATACACGCACACACATATTATATATTTGGATTTATTCAGGAATTGAAAACTTTTTTTACGTCAGCATAATCCATTAACAAATGTAAAAGACATTTTTAAAAATACCTTTTAAACATACAGGGTGTTTCATTTTAAGTGATATGGTCAATTATCTCGCGAATCGATTTTATTGAAAAATTTTTCGAACGAAAGTTGCATGGCTTGAAGGAGGACACATGATGGAAATTTGGACTTGACCTTGAGTGACCTTGTCAAAATTAGGTCAGGGTCATTAATGTTTTTTTTAAATGAAAACCCTCATTTTTTATTACATATTCTTGTAGCTTATCTCAAGAGCTTTCCAAAACACTATAATAAAGTTACTTTTCGTTAAGTACTTTCCGACTTATGGAGCTTGAAAGTTACAGTACCGCCGGCGTTATCCATGTACGCATGCGCGTGATGGTCCATTGGAGCTTGTACCTCTTATTTTTATTTTTACGTAAAAATGAATTTTTAGTACAAAAATGAGAATAAGAGGAATAATCTCCAATGGCCTTGATCTTGACAAATGTTATTTAGGACATGATCCTGAACAACATTCAAGAGGTTTTAGCCGTCAGTCGGACAACTTGGATAATGCAAATGCTGGCAGTAACTTTCGAATCTCATAACTCGAAATGTACTTAACGAAAAAATACTTTATTATAGCGTTTTGGAATGCTCTTGAAATAAGTACTTACAAAAATACGCAATAAAAAATGGAGTTTCGTTTAAAAAATTTTATTTAACGTGGACCTGATCTTAAGGACATCTTCTCAAGGTCAAATAAGGTCACTGTCTTATTTCCCCCTTGAAACCATAAAACTTTTGTCTGAAACATTTTTTGAAAAAATTTCTCCTTTTCGAGTGTATTCGCGTGTATTGATTAAAATGGCCTATCCTGTATATGTATATTCAATATACATATAGTCCTTGATAACAAGAGACATATATATTAATATATTTTTGCTTTCGATGGCTTAAGTAAATGTTTAAAAGTTTAATATTTAAATAGAAATATTTATATCTAAGAAATTAAATATCTATGTATTATTGGAGTACTATCTGCAGTATAATAGTTACGATTTTTTAACGCTTACACTTGTAAAAATATAGATAGTATTAAGAAAATCGCTTACACTTGTTAAAATATAGATAGTATTAAGAAAATCGCATAGAATGGCTTTCATTGTGATAATTTCTAATATAAAGATTGAGCCTGGAAAAAAAAGAAGAAAAATCCTAGTCAGAAGTAAGTAAATTCAAATGATATTGACGATATAAGAACAAAATAATAGCTATAAGTAGAAATTAAGTACTGATATTAATATTTACAGCTATGATTGTATATTTACATATAAAGAGAATAATAAATTTTGATTCTATACGCTTCAACATAAAGTAAATTATAAATCTAATGATAAACTTAATTTATTTTATTTTTAATAATAAATGTAAATAAATAATAAAACAGCACAAAGGAGTAAAATATAATTAAAATGTAAAAATAATATTACAATATTAAGCAATAACATGAAATAATAAAGAGATAATATTACAAGTAATATTATATTTATCATATCGTTTAAGTGCATTACATATATATATATATATATACGGCCTGATACACAATTTAAAAGCAAAGGTAATAACACCGACGAGATAAGAAGCCTGTTAGGCATGAAATGCATAACAGAGCATAAGCATAACATAAGACTGTTGAATCAATGAGCATCCAGCATAATGTCGCCATATTGATTTACGTAAGATGCTCATTGGTTTAGCGGTTTTATGTTATGCTTATGCTCTGTTATGCATTTCATGTGCGACGGGCTATACTATTAAAGACGGTCGGTTCTTATGGAAGTTCGCGTGACTGTTAAAATTTAAGTGATTGAGAGTAATAAGAAACTGTTAATACGGTAGTAATTTCATAATTTATTAGTTTCGTCACCGACGAGATACTATTAAAGACCGATATCCTTACGGGACTTCGCGTTCTTGTTAATATTGAAGTGATTAAGAATAAAAAACTGATAATATTGTACCACCGACAAGATAGGGCAGCGACACAGACCTTTGCATAACGCATAATGCATAGTGCATAAGCGAATAAATCAATCTGAAAATCCTTCCATTCCTCCTACTTCACGAAAAAGAACTTTGATTGATTGATTCTCTTATGCACTATGCGTAAAAAGCTGGAGACATAATGGGCACAAACAATAGGCACAGGCGATAACGACCCTGTTATAAATTCTTACAAGAAAAATTCTTGTGAGAAATCTTCCAAGAAAATTTTCACATACGAATTTCGGACGGGAACATACAAGGGCCGGAATCCATAGTCCGATCTTAATCTCAAGCAGTCTTAAGATGCTAATACGGCTCTCTGATTGGTTCATGCACTAGCTAAGATCATCTCGAATCTTGAGCACCGTCTATAGATTCCGTCCAAGATCGTATAAGAATATATCGCATACGATACCTATAGGTAAATCAAGACTCTTACATGAATTTTGCATGAATCTTCCACCCATGTTAAATGGATCTTATAAGCATGTTACATGACTTTTACACGCATGTTACATGAATCTTGCGCGCATGTAACGTGAATCTTAGAAGAATATAATTGGAGTGTCTCTCATTATGAAAATATTACAAGAATACTATTGGAATTTTGTGTGATTTGTTGCTTGTATCCTAGTAAATAAAATAGACAAGCAAGGAGTTGAATGGGATTTAAAAGAATTCATTTTGGCTAAAAATTAATTCTTTTTACACAAATTGAATAACGGCTTTTCGACGAAATCAAGCTTAATTTGAGAAAGGAGCATAAACACCTATGCCAGTTATTATAACGAAATTATAATTTATCAATTCATTAAGACAGTAATTCATTAAAAAAGTGGATATTGCTATGTAGTTTACATCCCTTTTGTCAGGAGACAGTAGTGTGCGGCAGCATTTCGCGGTTACAGGTTTTGGATCGTCATGTATTCCCTCAGGTTTCTCTCTGGTAAGAGCCATGGTGGAAATATACTTTCCGGTAGCCCGCATCAGGGGTGCCTCTGCCCTCGGGGTCTCTAGTTTGAACGAACCAAGTAGGGAAGAAATTCTCTATGACATATCCGATACGTTCCGAAACTCTCGTTAGGTTTGTTCGCGTCGCTTGCTCCAAATTAACTCAGAGAGCACTTGGATCACCGTGGATCACCGGTAAGATGGCGATTGGAGCAGTTGGATTCATGTGCTCCAACACTCGATGACACGAACGGATTTAGGACAAGTTGGGACAAGCGTCCTGTCGTTCTATACATGAATAGTTCCACTAGGATCCTGTGTGCAGAAATCCGAAATTAATCACTAAAGTTGACTATTCAGGTTAAGATTACAGAACATAGGTTAAGATATCTGTAACAACCATGAAATACTTCTCTCAACACTACACATTCTCAATCATTAAGCCCATGGCACATACAAAAACGTAAGGTCGTAATACGTAAGCAGTAAAGAAATCGTAAGATTGGATTCGCTACTGGCCTTACGGTCTCTATCGTGATTGGCCAATTCGCTTACTGATTATGTCTTACGGCCTTACGTTTTGTATGTGCCATGGGCTTTACGCATGCGTGCGTAATGCTGGATTCACCCTGCACCGATTTTCGTCGTACGACGCTTTGCAACCAATCAGAAAACAGGATTCCGATGAATTTTGCTTCGTAATATCGGAATCCTGTTTTCTGATTGGATGCAGA
>NW_017256778.1:292496-307537 GCF_001594055.1 Mycetomoellerius zeteki | reverse complement strand
TAGAAAATTGACCAATCACAGTCGAATATGAGAAGAATAATCAACTGTGATTGGTCAATTTTCTACGACTTAAGACCCTACGACCGCTACAACTTCTATTGTAGACCCCGCATAACGCGACGCGAACATCTAGTCGCCATATTGGTTTCAGTAACGCGTACGTATTGGAGCGCATTGGAACGAATAGGAGCATATTGGAGCGTGCAACGCGAACCTGTTGTAAACAGTAGATTACGATTTTTTGTAGTTGCAGGTTGCAGCGTCAGCGTCAGCCCGGATTCTCATACGGGCAATAGCGCTCTGACACCGAACGCTGATTGGCGAAAAGCCGGTTGCAGAGGTAAATTTTACCCCTACAACCGGCTTTTCACCAATCAGCTCTTGGTGTCAAAGCGTTGTTGTCCGTATGAGGATCCGGGCTGAGCTCCAGAGCTCGTTTGCGATCGTCACATTGGGTGGTGGAGTCTTTTGTAGCTTCGTTTTATTTCCGACATTTTAGAATTTCTAAACAAGATCAGCAGAAATACAATTCGAGAGTTCTAGCAGTTTCAAGTGTCTTGGTGCTTACCGTAGGTTATCATTGGTAAATAAGTAAATTATAAATGAAGGGATACCATACCGATTCTAGCCGTTTCTAGCGAAGACATGGCACTGGCGGTACTCGGCCTCTTGACGCTAGTCTTGTAAAAAGTCACGTGAAATGGACGAAATTGTCCAAGTTTGCCTAAAATTTGAAATCGCCACGTACTGACGCACCACGTTTCGGTTTAGCCGCGCGTTATCGAAACGATCAGCCGATCTGTTGACGGTGTGCAGTTTGTATTTTAATCGCAAGACTGTCGTTCGCCAAGTCGCTACGTCGCTCACATCACGCAGGAAGTATGATATGTATGTATATGTGTCGTTCGCACGGTATTGATGATTTCCCGATAATACTGGAAAGTATGTATGTACGCCACAACATTGTCGTACGTTGACGTACGTCGCTTCGAGTTAACCTATTCATTGAAGCTAGGTTGTGCAACCGTCATTTTGCGCAGCGTTTTCATCTCAGGATATACTTAATCGCGGTTTTAACCTTTGCGTCCTATGCGGCATTTACCTCGTCGTCGACTGCTTTCGCGAGGAGGTACATATGTTCATTCATATATGTATTTTATATATAATTATCTTAATAAGAATTTTGAGAAAAGAACGACGCGTTTACGTTGCATCGAGAATGTAATAGAGTAAACTCGATAAAACGTGCATGTGTGATATAAGACCTGTTCTTTTTGGCTGAACTTTTGCACCAGTTCATCTTCCTTCCTCTTCTTTTCTCCTCGAGAGAAAAGGAAGTAAAATGAACCGATGCAAAAGTTCAGCAAAAAAGAACAGGCCTATTCATGTAGCATGTATTCTTGGCGCAATGAAATTTTGATTCTTTATTTTCCCTTAATCAATATGCCTAGAGCATAATGCCGAGTTCTGTCATTCTTCTGATTTCTCTCGTAAATCGTATCATTCTTATTACATGTATTTTTTTTACCTTTACTGTTATAATGTATCAATAAAACGAGTTAAATTTCTGTATATAAGATCGTTTAGATTTTATAGAATAAAACTTTTCCATCTATAAGGAAAATTTATATCATCGATGATTTCTTATGTACATTTTAGGTTACTTAAGTAGCAACGATGTCTGTACACTACAAATTTAAATCTACTTTGGATTATGACACTGTGTCATTTGATGGATTGCACATTTCAGTAGCAGATTTGAAAAAGGCTATATTTCATCAGAAACGTATCGGCAAAAATACAGATTTTGATCTGCAAATTACAAATGCACAAACAAAGGAAGGCAAATGTCTCAATTTCTCTTGAAATTTCTCATGAATTTTTTTTTCTATCTTACGCAACTATCTAACTATTAATTATGTTAATAATATTTAGTAATCATATTCATCTCCTTAGATTATACGGATGATAATGCGCTAATTGCTAAAAATACTAGTCTTATTGTCGCCAGAGTTCCATTGACAGTACAACAGAAACGTTCTTGGGATCGAAATGAAACTCCTCCGTTTAGTAATGTAAAGGATGAAGCTAATTTAGGTAGAGCCGTAGATCTCACGAGATTAGATGGCTCGGAGGAAGATAAGATCCGTGCAATGATGACTCAATCGACTCAAGATTATGATCCGTCAAAGTATACAATTTTATATTAATTTGTTGACACAAATAAAATACTTTTACATTAGTTAAATTATACAATATATAGTAAAGTAAGAAAGTCTGAGATATATTTAATGTTGTTAGTTACATGAAAATTCGTGGAGCCAATCAGACTGGTGATGTACCTGCAAATTATCGTTGTTATAAATGTCACCAACCTGGACATTGGATCAAAAATTGTCCACTAGGCACAAATCAAGAGCCAATTGAAATTAAGAAGAGCACAGGTATTCCCAGAAGTTTTATGGTACCAGTTGAAGGACCTTTGGTACCTGGTGCTATGATGACACCTACAGGACATTATGCCGTTCCTGCTATTGATCAGTAAGTCACAATATACATTACTAAATTATAAATATAATACATATATAATTAACAAGAATATTAAAGCTTATATCGGTCGCGAAGCTGGATCTTTAATACTTTAAATTCAATGTGAATTATATACAGGGTGTCCCAGAATAACCACCAAATATTTTGTGCGAAAATAAACAATTTTTGTCTCTTGCTGTTTTTCTGTAAAATTGATAATACTTGAGTAAAAGTTATTAAAAATGAATATTCGGCGATTTTTAGTTATTAATATCTTGTTCACTATTGTAAAAATTGCAAAATGGTAGAGGACTTTTCGACTCACAAGGGGAGTGACCCTTACCGATTTCAATGAAACTTGACAGAATTGTAGAGTGTGTTCCCCTGAATAAAAATTATCCCTCATTTGGGCGTAGACGGTCTACCGTTTCCAAGATATTCCAATATTAAAGTTAATAACGACTCTACAATCCTGCCAAGTTTTATTAAAATCGGTGAGGATCATTCCGGAGCCTTCCCTTGTCAGTGTAAGAAACAAGCGACAACACGAGAAAAATATCAGAGCGCTCCGAGATTTAAACCGAGGCCTGGTCTCCTCTGAAATGGTAGACTTCCGTCCTTCCACTGAGCCACATAGCCCTGACGCTGATAGCTTCTCTGTTGTGCCTATTTCCTCTAAATTTCTTACATCAATTCAGTCTGGTCTACCTACGCACGAAATATTTGGCGGTCATTCTGGGACATCCTGTATATACTATATATGTACCATATTTGTAGTCATTCGAACTGCGCGCAGAATTGATTTTCTGGATTTATAAACGTAATTAAACTACTATAATGTCACAAATTGAATTAAATTGACAAGCAAATTTTTAATAATTCGATGCTCAATCCGTCCATACAGCACAGAAAGATGGCAACAATACTGCTTTGCAAGGTTACAACATTGCAACGGTAAAATGTCCGCCTTTTAGAAATATTGCGATGCAATATTGCAGCAATATTACAATATAATACATTTAACAATACTTTGTAATGTTGTAAAAATTGATATTTTTCATTTATATATTTACAAAATGTTTGCATAATGACTCGAAGAAAAAAATGGGTGGTAATATAGTCTTCCATTAAAAAAGCCTTAAAATATTAGTTTTGTTTAGAAAACATATATAATACATTCACATAACTTCTGCATATAAGCTGTTTAGTACTAAAAATAGTACACGTAATATAAACTATAGATTAACAGTAGAGTTACAATCGATTATTAAATAATTATTTTGATACAAAAACCTCAAAAAAAGAGGTCGTGAATAATCAATATCCATAGAGGGCCACATTAGCAAAATCCCATGCTATTAAATTTGCATAACTCAAAATATATACAGTCAAGTAATATGTTATATAGCAAATAACACACTCAAAAATGCATATATTCATGTGATAATACCCTCAAGTTTAAAAAAAATGAGGAAGTAGCACTATATATATATATATAAAATTCACATTGAATTACTTAAAGCATTAAAGATCCAGCCTCGACCGTTATAGGCTTTAATATTCTTACTTATTATGTATTCACATTAAGATCTTAATAAATCATTTATCATTACATATATAATTATTATTTTCTGTTGTTTTTAGTCAAGCTTATAAGGAAGGTAAGAAGGAACGACCACCATTTTCACAAGATCCAGAACCTGTCATAGAGAAGCCAGAGATTCCAGAGGATTTGTTATGCAGTATTTGTAAAGATCTTTTAACAGATGCAGTAATGATTCCATGTTGCGGAAATTCCTTTTGTGATGAATGTAAATCTCACCAATTTATTGATTATGATATCAATTATTTATATGTTTACATCTTTATTACATTTATACATACATATATGTATATATACATATATCTGAGGAGCAGACTTTCAAAACGCGTTTTGTCCAAAATTTGTAATTTTCAGAAAATGAGAAAGAAAGAAACTATACACACAAGAAAACTACACACTCTATAGAAAATAACAATATGTCAATCAATAGGATGTGAAATATTAAACAAAATTGCTAAACAATTGCTAAAAGTGTTAAACAAATGCAATTTGTCTCTAATTGTTATCTAGTTTGTCTCTAAAAAACATAATACATTTCGAAATGTCTACGTTTTTTCAGCATATAATATAAATTAACGATGAAAAAATGCTTTTGAACATCTCAGAGTAGCTTATAATATGAGTCTTTCGACACTGAACACTGCCATCTCTAACTTAAAAAACGAAATTATAGACAAAATGCATTTTGAATGTCTGCTCCTCATATGTATAAATATGTGTAAGTATAATAAAGATGTATACACACACACACACACACACACACATATATATATATACATACATACACACAAATTTCTTTTCATTACAGGTATTCGTACACTTCTATTAGAATCCGAAGAACACGAATGCCCAGATTGCAATGAGAAAGATGTGTCCCCGGAAACTCTCATACCAAATCGATTTTTACGTAATGCAGTAATGAATTTTAAAAATGAAACTGGTTATGCTAAAAGACAAACGTATCGGCCTCCCACTCAAAATGCTGGACAAACTACTACATCAACAGATCAATCGAAAATTGAAATGCAGCAAGTTGCGAGTCATGTATCATCTCAGGCTAAAACTATTCAATCACCCATTGCTCCTAATGCACCATCACAAGAACCTGTAGAACTGTTATCCACTAATCTTGAATCTCCGCAACATTTGTCAACCAACCTGTCTGGTTCACAGCCATCAACCAGTAAGTGTTTTTTGTTAACTGATGTTATCAGTTTTGATGTATGTATATTTAAAAGAATAATAAATAGATTACACTCTGTAATACAGTATTTGTTTATATCTTATATATATATAATTACACTGTGCGTGTAGTTTTTTGTAATATAATTTATTACACATATTAGGTACATTAAAGTTTATGTATAATTTTCTAATATTTATCGAAAAATGTAAAATTTATTAAAAGTTTACTCATGTGATCTACGATTAAATGTCTACCTATAATATTTTGTAATATATTATTTTTATAAAATTCTTAGAAATATGTGTGCAATTATACATGAAAATATTTTTATATTCAAGACTCTGATTAGCAGACTCTTATTATTATTATTCGCGAAAATAATATTTTCAAGTTATTTAATGTTCAAAATTTTATCATGCACAAGTGTATTTATATGTATTATATATATATATATATACACACACATATGACCTCAAAGTACATATATATGTATATAGAAGACTTAATTTAAGATATACACACACATATAGACTATTAAAATTATCAGAAATTATATTAAAATAATTTAATTGGACAACAAAACATATGTAAAGTATAAATGTAAAGTAACTTATTCACACAACACACACGCGTGCGCGCACAAATATAGATATATATGATACATTATTAATTGAGTTTAATTAATAAAATTTGTTTATTCAATAAAATGTTAATATGTGCGCGCGTGCTCTTATCAATTTTAATCAAATATTTAATATTTAAGAAGATATATTTAAATAGTATGCAAGTGTCTTGATTAATGATATATCTTTCATCTCTTTACATTGAATGAAAAATACATTTCTTTCCTCACATATGTATAAATAGAAAAAATGGTAGATGGACAATTAATATCTCACTTTCTGTCTCTCTCTCTCTCTCTCTCTCTCTCTCTCTCTCTCGTTTTATCGCATGTATATAAAATATTATTTTATGATATAACATATATAACAAATCATTTTTTACGTACCCACACAGTATGAAATATTTATTACAAATCACGGAAATATTTCAATAAAATATTTAAAAAATATTTCGTAAATATTTGTAAAATGCTTTAAAACATTCCATTGAAATATTTCATAAAAATATTTTAGAAATATTGTAGAAATATAAACGTTCCAGGAATTATATCAAAAACTCTGATTCCTGGACATATTTATATTTTAGAAATATTTTATGAAATATTTCTAAATATTTTAAATCTTGCATGAAATATTTCGGAGATATTTCATGTTGTGTGGGTATATACATTGCGTACGAGCGTGTGTTACAACATGAATACTCCCTCCGTATGTTTTTCTATTTCTTGTACGTAAACAGACAGGCGCCATTATGTTGGAGTATATGTAATCAATGTATAGTTTCGACTTTTTTTTATTCATATAGCATGTGATACTTAAAAAAATAGCTTTGTCGCGATGAGACGTGCTAGATAACGTGTCTATTTCACTACAATTATATATCGTTGACGAATATATTCGAATTTATGTCGGCCAGCTGACAATATCAAACACATAACCTCAAATGCACTATGAAAGGGAGAGAGTGTAAAAGAATCCTGCTTATAGCAATTCGATGAATTCCAAGGATGTATCGTTAATCTGCTCTTTAGTAAGCTATAATAATTGCCAATTTGAATCGCCTACTTATACGTGATGTGCTTCTGACAGCTCTACCTGAATCTACTTCAGAGTCACACTTGCAAAGCGATTCAATAACAAAACTAACAACTGATGAGGAAACTGAGGTGCCTCCTCCTCCAGGAACAGAACCTCTACTCCCGATTCCTGCCCTCGTGAGCTCGCCAGAGAGAGAACGTGAGCGAAGCGATCCCTCCAGCCGCGATAAGAAAGAACGAGACAATGAATACACGGGAGAACGTCAATCAAGAGAACGTCGACGAAGCTTCAGCAGGGATGGACATCGCGACAGGTAAGAAAAGCAAATCTTATCTCGCCAATTCTCTATTGTGACATAAAAGATAAACTGAGTTAAGTTACACATTTTGCTCATTTTCCGTAACAATGCAGAAGCGGAGAACGTGGTCGTAGAATTGAGAATTTACGGCCATTGAATCACAATCGAAATCGATCCCTATCGCCCAGACACTCCCAACACGGCGAATATCCATCGTCGAGTGCGGTATTACCTCACTTAATGAACCCACCTCCTTCCAAGAGCTATCAGAGTCATTTAGCAGACGATGGACATTATCCACCTGCTATGCATTATGACAGTGGAATACGTAGATCTAACGAAGACCGTGCGGGCACTCCAACGGTGAGAGCAGAACATTCTCTTTACATAAGAACTTTTTTATACTTGAACTTTTCTATTAATTCGTCGCTGCACATTTCTGCAATATTTCAGGTCGACGAACCACATTTGCACGTTCCTTCATCTGGCAATCAACCACCATTACTGCCTTTTCCACCAGGCGAAGAGCGCATTCCACCGCCAAATTATAATCAGCCACCGCCAAATGTACCTCCGCACAATCCTCCGCTTTTGCCGGATCCATATATGAGTCATCGAATACCGATATATCCGCATCAACAGGGATCGCATTACGGACCGCCAAGATACGATAGACCTCCTTACCAGCAACAAGGATATCGACCGTCTCAGCCGCCTCGAAACTATAGCGGACCACCGAGAGGACCAATGAGAGGATTGCATCATAGTAAGCAACATGTATTCCATTCAATACAAATATGTAAATAAAAAAAGAGATATCTATTGATATACTTGAAATACAAAAATGTTTACTTCCTGAAAGCACTTTTCATGGCATTTTCTGTAAAAGTTTTGTTATAAAAGCAAAATACTTTAGATACAAGTAAATACTTCAGTTTGACATTTATTTATTTGTACTCTTCGAAGCGTTTTATATGAATCATATATAAGTATTTTGATTTTTAGGTTATTTCATTTCTGTTTTTCATTTTAGCATTTTGTTTATATCTTGTTTCAGTGGCATATCGAAATTTGCAACCACCACCACCTGGACTAGGTAGAAATATACACAATAGAAATCCACCTGGGTAAGTTAATTTTCCAGTAATTTTCTTTAATTAGTAAAGATCAATGAATATACAATGTTATTAATATACATTTCATTCTTCAGAATCATTGACGATCCATTGGAAGCATTCGAGCGAATGCTCCGAGAGAAGGATGAGAGAGATCGACGTTTAGGGAAACATAGAAGAAGAAGCAGAACGCGATCCCGATCACGTAGTTACAGTCGATCTAGATCGCGCTCTTTTGGTCGTAGATCGCCTTTTGCGTCTCGTATCAGTCGATCTCGCAGTCCGCCATCGAAGCGGAGATCAACAAGGTCACCGTTACCACTCCGACCTCGTAGTCGTACTCCAAAACGTAGATCAAGAAGTGGCAGCTTCTCTATCAGCAGGTACTTTTGTAGTTTCAACATGCAAGAGATTTATTTATTATTATTCTATTCTTCAAGTTTCATCTGATGTTGCAGATCTAGATCGTATTCTCGCAGTCAGTCGCCGAGACTATCTCCGTCGAGAGATAGAGATAGTGAAAGAGACAGAGATCGGGAAAGGGACAGAGAGAGAGACCGTGATCGTGATCGCGACCGCGACAGAGACCGCGAACGGGATCGAGATCGCGACTTATTGCCCAGATATCGATCACCAGTCAGATCACCTCCGAGGTATGCCTCGCATAATATTCATTGTTATACAAGAGATATCTTGTAAAATGCATTCTGAATACGTTATATATATCATTCTACAATAAGCTATAATTTTAGCTTTAAGTTTTAAGGGGATCCTAAAGTTTGTATTATCAACTAAACCATATAATTTTTGTACAACAGTTACTTTTTTCCTCTCTTACTGATTTTGAAAATCCTTTTCCAGAATTAAAGTATACGCATTAATACATGTCTGTGAAGTGGAGTCTATGCTGAGAACGACAAAAAATTCTGAAATTAAGATCTTTTTTACCATTTCTTAGTCTAATATGGCGATAGCTGTAGAGCTATCACGTCGCGACAATTTTGCTTCATATAAAAGTTATAAAACCTGTACTTATGAAATAGTAGTTCACAGACTAGTAGTTTGTATGAAGAAACAGCATGGAGTTCTTAAAATTAGACTTAGACGTTTAACGTAATTGTTATACGAAAATTTATGTGTATGTGTGGCATACGTGAGTGAGATATTGATATAGTGATGTGTCAATGATACATAAATCATCTGTGTATAAGTGCTATTTACAATATGCCTAATCGCGTCTTTAGGATCACCTAAATAAGAAATTGACCAATCGTATAAACGATTATTCTTCTTGTACATTGACCAATTTCTTACGGCTTAAGACTTAAGCTTAAGTTATGACTTATTATATAGAAAGCCCAATAATGTATTACGAACGGCTTAATTTTTCAGATTTCAAAGAGAGAGGGATCGTGAGAGAGAAAGACCGCGATCACGCGAACCTCGAGATGGATACAACACTTACTACAGCGATTCACCGGCTCACGATTATCCATTTCGTGATCGTGAACGCGATTTACCACCTAGGGAGAGACCGCTACCGAGGTATCCTATAGGAAGAAATCAGCCGTCCCAACATATACCGCCGTTGATGCCGCATCTAGTCACTGGAGGTCATCCACCACCACCGCTTATGTCATTGGGACCTTCACCTACGGACAGGAAAGACTATTATGATTCCTACAACAGGTATTTTCGCCTCAATAGTACTTTCATTCATGTACACTACGTTATGCAGATAATCTACCGACATGCTACTAGTTTATTTATAAACAAAAAAGCTCCGAAACAATGGCTAATGAATTATACAAAAGCGACATGGTATATAAATCGAATTATTTTGTTAGCGTGAAATGCCGACGTACTGAAACAATTCTGCAAGTCATTTTGACGATACAAGTTAGACACGCAGTTACATTGCATAAATTTGATAATAAACACACGTTTCTATGTTCCATCCAAGTTTAAAAAGAGTAAAAATTATCTTTTTTGTGTGCTACGAAGAGTATAATGTTGCTAAATTAAAAGATTATCGTCTATAGTCTATGCATACAGTATTTTATATACATATATGTATGTATATTGTGCACACACACGGTATGACAATAAAGTTCAGCGAATGTTATGAGAAAAAAAAAATAAACATCAATTAATATACCGCAAATGTATGTGACTTGGGACAGCATGTGTTTTTGTTAAATTTAATCGTGGCATCTATTCATGAGTCACTAAAGAAAATTTAAAATTTGTGGGTCAATTCTAAGCAAAATCGTAAGACTCGTAACGTGTTCTCGTAAAACTTGTAAGAACTTATGACTAGTATTCTAATTTTATGCGTATGTATCGTAAAACATATGATTATATATATATTCGTAAATATCTACGATTTCTTGTAAATTTTATGGCTGATAGGAAGCTGTCTGTAAAAATATTGTATAAAGGTATAACCACTTAAAAAAATTCTCACAAGTCTTACAAGAATATGTTATGAGCCTTACGATTCTGCTTAGAGAATTTAGGTATTAAACTTCCTTTAGAGATTCATAGATAGATATCACGATTAAATTTAACAAAAATACTTGCTGTCCCAAGTCACCTACATTTATAGTACGAATGACCTTTATTGTCTTTCAAAATAATACCTCCTAAAGACAATACATTTCAGACAACGTACGTACAACTTATGGAAACTCTGTGAAAAATCATTTTTGGATATGGCCTTAAGTTGTCTTGTCAACTTCAAACACAGAAGTCATAATATTATAAGAGCATCATCATGACCTTAATAATTTTAAGTTTAATTTTATGTACATTTTTATATATCAAGTGACGTCATAATGATATCATTATGATTTAATTATAACTACGTTCTACCTGGGGTTCTGATTCAAAACATGTACAGCAATTCTTGAGTTAACATTGCATTATCGTTTGAATCACTTTCTCTATTCCCCCGATCTTTTTCCATCAGATTTTTTTTGCGTCTTAAATTAAAGGAGGGGATGAAGTGACTGTTACAGACATTTCGAATATTCAGAATTGACAACAAGATGTAAGGCGATATCCAAGGAATAATTTTCACAGAATTTCCGCAATAATGTCTAAACGTTGTTAGAAGTGTATTGTCTTTAGGAAGAGATTACTTCAAAAGATAGTAAAGATCAGTTGTTTATTAACTATGTGGTGTTTATTTTCTCATTCACCGAACTTTATTGATACAGAATTCTTAAATATAAAGATTAAAATAGAAAAAATTACAAGGATGGTAAATAGTAAAGTGATTTAAATCTTCCACATCTTCTTTCTGCATAAATATTTCTTTTTCCTTTAGCTACATATTTAATTCTTTACAATTTTTTAAATTATTATTCTTCATTCTGCCCTAAATAAATGATTTTATTATCCATAAGTATAGAAAACAATTAAAAAAAAAGATATTATATATACCTGTATATTTTTTTAAACATATATATATATTTATATATATATGAAGATATATATATATATATATATTTATATATATACGTGTAAATATATATAATATGTGAATACATGTAATATGTGCATAAAGTATGTACAGATATATGTGGAGTTTTTGCTATATCAAATTTATGCAGCTTATATATTTTACTATAGTAACATTTTAACTTTTGCAAGAGTGATATATTGGATATTGTGTGTGAAATTATTGTGTTTGATTAACTCTTATCTCATAATTCGATTGTACAAATTAATATATTTTCTCTATATACTGGGTGGAGGAAAAGTTCTGCGGTATTTTGTTAGTTCAAAATTATATATACAATATCTTCGTTAAAAATGATCAAAATTTAAATTTAAAGAAGAGATTTTAAAGCATGAAATCTCTACTTTCGAATGATTATTACATTTTTTGAATTTATGTGAATTTGATAATTTTTATATATAGAAAATAACGAGCTGACAAAAAAGAAAAAATTTTTTTTCACTTTGTGGGTCTGTCACGTGCCAAAAAAAATTTGCGAAAATTTTCGGTTACCTATATCGTGGAAGTTTGAAGTTTTCCTTACAAAATCATTTTTTTTAAATGTTTCTACGATTTTTTATTCTTGAGTTATTCGCGAGTTAAGTAAAAAGGAGCATTCTGACTTTGATTGCTCATTACTCCATTAAAAATCATTGTACTGTAATTAAAAGGAAAACAGATTCTTAAAGCTGAAACGTGTTCTATCGAATAGTATCGAATGCTAATTTTTTAAATGTAAAATATATAGAAATTTGAGTTAAAAATGTGATATTACTATCTTTATGACCATTGCGCAATGGAAAAAAGGACAGTAATATCACAAGCTCAAATGTACATATATTTTATTTTTTTAAAAATTGGCAATTACATCACCTGATGATAGAGCAACATTTCAACTTTAAGAATCTGTTTTATTAATTACGGTTCGATGATTTTTAACGGAGTTATGAGCAATCAAAATCAGAATGCTCTTTCATTTAATCCGCGTGTAACTTGGTAACAAAAAGTCGTAGAAACATTTCTTAAAAATGAATTTTAGGAAAAACTTTAAGCTCTCACGTCAGATAGTCGAAAACAGTTCGCAACAAATATATTCTGTATATAATTTTGAGTTAACAAAATTCCGCAGAACTTTTTCTCCAACCCAATATTTGTAATGTATTTGTGAATACTGAGGAGAAGACTGAAGAAAAAATGCGTTTTTAGGCTTCTGATACTTAATACGTTTCTATATCTGAGAAGTAAAGAGTATAAGAAATTGTTACCTGATTAATTTATTTTTAAGACAGTATTGACATTATTGTATTTAGAACAATAATGAGATAATATAGTATGTTAATGAAAGTGTGATTTATAAGCACAGTGAAATTTTTACTCTATATAAAATTTTTTGTATTTTTTTATGTATTTAATTTTGTTATAGATCTGTTTGAGCACGAGTGTAGCATGGTGGACAGCGCGTAAGTCTACCATGCTAGAGGGGGGGGACTCGGGTTCGATCCCCGATAGATCAAGAAATTTTCATGCGCTCGTTGCTCCTCTTCGGTGGTCTGGCAAACCATCAAGAGTATCTATTGCCAAGAAAACCTCTTGAACTGCCGTTCGGAACGGACGTTAAATTGTAGGTCCCGTATGTTTGTGTACAACTTGCGTGCGCATCACAGGCATACGTACGAAAGGTAGGGTAACTGTCCCTATTAATGTCCCTTTTAGCCAATTTGATGATTACTGCATTAATTATTAAATATTGTAGCTTTAATTTTATCTGCTTGCAATCACCCATACACCACTGATTATTGCGGAAAATTTTCAGAAATGTTTCAACCTTTTACATCTCATGTGCAACATTCTGAAAGGATTCTGCATGATGTCATATGAAACATTTTAACAGAAATGTTCCTAAAATCTATCACAATAAATTGAAAGACATATTTAAACAGAACAAAAAATCATTATGATGTTAAAATAGCTCCAAAATAACCACAAAAATTTCGGACCGACAAGCACGCAATTTTATCTCCAGCAATATAAATAGTTATATTTACATGCTGGAAAACTGAATACTTATATATTAATGAATACTTATCGAACAATTATTTATTAATAATGAATTTCTTTTTATACATATAGAAATTCAATTTCGATAATCTTGTATTTAACGTATATGTGCAGATGAACAATAATGCATCCCAATAATTCTGATTGGTTGATTCCCACTCTATTACTTTTCCGAGATTCCGTTTTCCGAAATCCGACCGTCATGGGACAGCACCCTAACACTAATCGGGGTTTGTGAAAGAGGCCCTTAAGGCCATCATACGTAAAAAAAAATTTAGTTGTAATTGTAAGTCCGTAAGTAAATCGGCCAATCACAGTCGAGCGTTTTAAAACGCGAGATCGTAATTTTGATTGTGATTGGTTGATTTGCTTGCGATCTTACGACTAAAATTTTTGTACGTGTGATGGCCTTTACACATACAGAGTATGTTTATACAAACTCACGTTTTCACTAACACATCGCACGGTTCCAAACATTGGCGTTGACCAATCCCGAGGCGAATCGTTCATGTCTAGAAACCCTCTAATCAGAGTCGCGACATCAAAACAGCCACTTTTAATTGGTCCGCCATTTTTTTATCAATTCCTACCTACATTCAAATACCTATATTTGTGTCACTTTTTAATTTAAACAATACAACGAATTTATAAGGAATTAATGAATAAATTTCTTATATTATATGTTGAAAAATACAAATGTTACTTAATCTCGCAGAGAAACGAACTGTTTTTTGGTGTCCAATTTATTGTCCCAACATTTTTTGCCCACAAAGCACGACGTTCACTATCTCTAGGAAACACTTTGGCCTGTATTCAGAACACGCTTTTATCAAATAATAGCGCGCTTTTATCTCTGAAATTCCATAATATGCGTGACGTAAAGTATAGTATGTTAGTGCTTACAACATCGTTGTAAGCACATTCTGAATATGAGCCCTAATGTATATTTTATCAAATAGCACAATAAAATGCATTGAGGCTTTCGCGGTTTAATTCGTTTCTATATTTTTATTAAACGTACATCTTTATGTCGATTTCTGTACAACGGCTTTGAAGTGCACTGAGTGTGCACGAGCTGCCAGTGGA
>NW_017256778.1:256155-290052 GCF_001594055.1 Mycetomoellerius zeteki | reverse complement strand
ATATATATATATATTTATATATATACGTGTAAATATATATAATATGTGAATACATGTAATATGTGCATAAAGTATGTACAGATATATGTGGAGTTTTTGCTATATCAAATTTATGCAGCTTATATATTTTACTATAGTAACATTTTAACTTTTGCAAGAGTGATATATTGGATATTGTGTGTGAAATTATTGTGTTTGATTAACTCTTATCTCATAATTCGATTGTACAAATTAATATATTTTCTCTATATACTGGGTGGAGGAAAAGTTCTGCGGTATTTTGTTAGTTCAAAATTATATATACAATATCTTCGTTAAAAATGATCAAAATTTAAATTTAAAGAAGAGATTTTAAAGCATGAAATCTCTACTTTCGAATGATTATTACATTTTTTGAATTTATGTGAATTTGATAATTTTTATATATAGAAAATAACGAGCTGACAAAAAAGAAAAAATTTTTTTTCACTTTGTGGGTCTGTCACGTGCCAAAAAAAATTTGCGAAAATTTTCGGTTACCTATATCGTGGAAGTTTGAAGTTTTCCTTACAAAATCATTTTTTTTAAATGTTTCTACGATTTTTTATTCTTGAGTTATTCGCGAGTTAAGTAAAAAGGAGCATTCTGACTTTGATTGCTCATTACTCCATTAAAAATCATTGTACTGTAATTAAAAGGAAAACAGATTCTTAAAGCTGAAACGTGTTCTATCGAATAGTATCGAATGCTAATTTTTTAAATGTAAAATATATAGAAATTTGAGTTAAAAATGTGATATTACTATCTTTATGACCATTGCGCAATGGAAAAAAGGACAGTAATATCACAAGCTCAAATGTACATATATTTTATTTTTTTAAAAATTGGCAATTACATCACCTGATGATAGAGCAACATTTCAACTTTAAGAATCTGTTTTATTAATTACGGTTCGATGATTTTTAACGGAGTTATGAGCAATCAAAATCAGAATGCTCTTTCATTTAATCCGCGTGTAACTTGGTAACAAAAAGTCGTAGAAACATTTCTTAAAAATGAATTTTAGGAAAAACTTTAAGCTCTCACGTCAGATAGTCGAAAACAGTTCGCAACAAATATATTCTGTATATAATTTTGAGTTAACAAAATTCCGCAGAACTTTTTCTCCAACCCAATATTTGTAATGTATTTGTGAATACTGAGGAGAAGACTGAAGAAAAAATGCGTTTTTAGGCTTCTGATACTTAATACGTTTCTATATCTGAGAAGTAAAGAGTATAAGAAATTGTTACCTGATTAATTTATTTTTAAGACAGTATTGACATTATTGTATTTAGAACAATAATGAGATAATATAGTATGTTAATGAAAGTGTGATTTATAAGCACAGTGAAATTTTTACTCTATATAAAATTTTTTGTATTTTTTTATGTATTTAATTTTGTTATAGATCTGTTTGAGCACGAGTGTAGCATGGTGGACAGCGCGTAAGTCTACCATGCTAGAGGGGGGGGACTCGGGTTCGATCCCCGATAGATCAAGAAATTTTCATGCGCTCGTTGCTCCTCTTCGGTGGTCTGGCAAACCATCAAGAGTATCTATTGCCAAGAAAACCTCTTGAACTGCCGTTCGGAACGGACGTTAAATTGTAGGTCCCGTATGTTTGTGTACAACTTGCGTGCGCATCACAGGCATACGTACGAAAGGTAGGGTAACTGTCCCTATTAATGTCCCTTTTAGCCAATTTGATGATTACTGCATTAATTATTAAATATTGTAGCTTTAATTTTATCTGCTTGCAATCACCCATACACCACTGATTATTGCGGAAAATTTTCAGAAATGTTTCAACCTTTTACATCTCATGTGCAACATTCTGAAAGGATTCTGCATGATGTCATATGAAACATTTTAACAGAAATGTTCCTAAAATCTATCACAATAAATTGAAAGACATATTTAAACAGAACAAAAAATCATTATGATGTTAAAATAGCTCCAAAATAACCACAAAAATTTCGGACCGACAAGCACGCAATTTTATCTCCAGCAATATAAATAGTTATATTTACATGCTGGAAAACTGAATACTTATATATTAATGAATACTTATCGAACAATTATTTATTAATAATGAATTTCTTTTTATACATATAGAAATTCAATTTCGATAATCTTGTATTTAACGTATATGTGCAGATGAACAATAATGCATCCCAATAATTCTGATTGGTTGATTCCCACTCTATTACTTTTCCGAGATTCCGTTTTCCGAAATCCGACCGTCATGGGACAGCACCCTAACACTAATCGGGGTTTGTGAAAGAGGCCCTTAAGGCCATCATACGTAAAAAAAAATTTAGTTGTAATTGTAAGTCCGTAAGTAAATCGGCCAATCACAGTCGAGCGTTTTAAAACGCGAGATCGTAATTTTGATTGTGATTGGTTGATTTGCTTGCGATCTTACGACTAAAATTTTTGTACGTGTGATGGCCTTTACACATACAGAGTATGTTTATACAAACTCACGTTTTCACTAACACATCGCACGGTTCCAAACATTGGCGTTGACCAATCCCGAGGCGAATCGTTCATGTCTAGAAACCCTCTAATCAGAGTCGCGACATCAAAACAGCCACTTTTAATTGGTCCGCCATTTTTTTATCAATTCCTACCTACATTCAAATACCTATATTTGTGTCACTTTTTAATTTAAACAATACAACGAATTTATAAGGAATTAATGAATAAATTTCTTATATTATATGTTGAAAAATACAAATGTTACTTAATCTCGCAGAGAAACGAACTGTTTTTTGGTGTCCAATTTATTGTCCCAACATTTTTTGCCCACAAAGCACGACGTTCACTATCTCTAGGAAACACTTTGGCCTGTATTCAGAACACGCTTTTATCAAATAATAGCGCGCTTTTATCTCTGAAATTCCATAATATGCGTGACGTAAAGTATAGTATGTTAGTGCTTACAACATCGTTGTAAGCACATTCTGAATATGAGCCCTAATGTATATTTTATCAAATAGCACAATAAAATGCATTGAGGCTTTCGCGGTTTAATTCGTTTCTATATTTTTATTAAACGTACATCTTTATGTCGATTTCTGTACAACGGCTTTGAAGTGCACTGAGTGTGCACGAGCTGCCAGTGGAAGATGCTATTATAGACTACGGCCCATATCCAGAACGCGCTTACAACGATGTTAGCGCGCTAACATCAGGACAATTTTCGCCCATTTTTACAAGTGTTTTAAAGCGATCTCATCATTTAGATTTATCCAAATTGTCTTTATTTACAAATGGCATGCAACATAAATTAACGTGTCATTCTTCACTTCTGACGTCACGGTTCCAACATGGCCTCGGCGACTACTTAGGAGCCTTAAGCTAATTGTTTAAGTCAATATTACATAAATTATCATCTCAATTATCCTTATTTCAATGTATGTACACTCATAACACAATGTTCTCAGCTCCGATATAGGGCATATTAATAAGGACAAGCTTAAAATCTTGCAGTACGTATTACTGGATTCACATAAATTCCTCATATCTTTTGAAAAATGTTTAAAATACTTTAATAGTTATAAAATAAAATATTATCTTTGGTAACGTATACATTAATAATTTTTAACTTAACAAAAAAAAATATTTTTTTCTTATTTATTCGTGCTAGTTTTCTTTATGGCTTATTGAAATATAAAAGCACATTAATAGGGACAGACAATAATAGAAAGTTACCTTAGGCTTTGTACCGACTTTGGAATGTTGCGCTATCGAATGAGATTTGTTTGTTTTTTATACCAAGAGACCAAGACTGCGTTTCGTTATTCACTGTCAGTACTGACAATATGACGTCATAAAGTAGTACTGCAGAAGCGTTTTGAAATTACTAATAGTACTTTTATGACGTTACAACGTTGCATAACGAAACGGATTTAGTAGTACTTGGTAGGACTGTGTAGAAATAAATAATTTTTTAAATTTTGATAAAATTTGGAATTATTAATTATATTCATATCTTTGCGTGCTTTTTCTGCATCTACTTTATTCATTAATATGTCATAACTTTTTGATATTATTCATTTCGACATTTAAAAAACAAATTTTTTCCTGATTTCCCATTTCGTTGAATTTCGCCATCTTTTTACTGCGATTACCTGACCTCGCCAGTCGCAGTAATAGAAATAGGAAGTGACGCAAAAATTTATAACGTCATATAAACGCAAAAGTATATTGGAAGTTTACTGCGATATATTTTGGAATGGCATGTGCAATCCTGCCAGTACTGACAGTGAATAATGAAACGCAGCCTAAGATTGACGATTTTTTTAAATATGCGCCAATATCTACATCATACAGATACACACGCTCATCCTTCTCTCATACAGTACACACGCACACGCACATACAGAGAGAGAGAGGGGGGGGAGAGAGAGAGAGAGAGAGAGAGAGAGAGAGAGAGAGAGAACACGTACCTGTCAATATCAATCTATGCTAATTGCGAATAGTATCTATATATACACAAAATTTCATAATTTAATTATTAAGATATATTGTAATAATGATGAGAGAAAATAATAATTTTAATATATTTATATAGCTATTTATATATATTATACATATATATGTATGTGTGTTTGTATGTATTTGTACATGTTATACTTTATTACTTTTAGAATATACTTAAGTATAATATAATATTGTCATAAAATTTCTTTATACATTATGTTATTTCATTAACAGCGATTTATTAAATTATGTGTGCATTTAATTATATACAATATTTAATATTTTATATCAGATCAAGTATACATCAAATATACATAAGATTTATTTCTATTTTAATGACTTTATTACATAAAAAATTATATATATGTGTATGTATGTATGTTTGCATATATATGTATATATATAACATACACATATGTATAATATGTGTACGTATGTATGTATAAGTCTTTTTATATAAATTAATCTCGATACCGTTGTATGTGCAATATAATGTTTTATTTAAGAATTGTACTGTAGAGTAAGAGCGTTCTTTGTTTATTCACTAAAATTACAATATTGTTAAATATATAATTAATGTAAAATGCATGTATGTAATTTACAGTGTTTTGTGTATATATATATGTGTGTATATATATTTTATATATATGTATTATATATATACATATAACATGCATATTGTGAAATGTAATTTAAAAGTGGAACAAGAAGAGAGAAGTAAGGAAGAATATCGAGGACCATCATGGAGAGAAGCAAGCCAGCTGATTGACACGTCTGCATGGTTTCTGAATCAGGTGAATTCAGGGCCAAATCAACATTTGTAATGAAAAAAAAAAAGCTTATTTCCATTCATTTTCGATATCAGATTCGGGACATGTTATTAAAAATGTATCATGTCATAATATAAATAAATCAAACATAAAAAGTGACCAAAAAAAGATCGTTTTTCCGCCCGTTTTTTGGCCCTCAATTTTTAGACTGAACTATGTGCCAAATGATACCCTACAATTACATATCAATTACGAGGAAGTTTCAGGTTGAGGTGACAATTGTTGTCATAGCTGGAGGGGGGATCACGTATCACGTCTATGCGAAAATTCGGTTTTTTTACATTCACATTCAAATGGATTTACAAAATCACCAGAATAAGTATGATGTTCAATTGATCTTGCCTTCATCGGCTTGATCAGGAATGGCGCACTTGCACACAGCTCAATTGCACACACCACTCACATCGACCGGTTTCTAGTAATTTTTAACTGCTTTACTAATGAGATTGTAGGTTTGTTCACGTCGCAAGCTCCAACATGCTTCAACATGCTCCTACCATAGTCCCTTCTCATTCTACCAAGCGCGTTGGAGTGAGTAGGAGCTATGGTAGGAGCATATTGGAACATGTTGGAGCATGCGACGCGAACAAACCTTGTATTATTTTAAATTAGTCAATTAGCGATGTGGGCAATTGATATACACCCGGCTGGATCAACCTTTTTAAAATACCGAACCTCGTAGACATGATAATTCGATAATGGACTTCGATTTCATCCCTCCCAGTTTTGATAATAATTGTCACCACAATCTCAAACTTCTCTGTAATTAATGTCTCAATATAAGGTAAAATTTGGCACACAGTTCAGTTCCAGAATTGAGAATCCAAAAAACGGGCGATTTTTTCGATCACTGTTTCAAAAGGCTGCAGTCTGACAATTTCTTAATTTTTATATCTAATTTATATATAATTATTTGAATATTCACTTAATTGTAGGCATAAAAATACATATTTTTCACCATATTTTAAAGCAGCTCAAAGTTACAAATGTTGCTTTCTGTACTTCATAATTCTATAATTTTAGTTAATGATCTTAACAACGTATCGGCAAGAGGTGATTGTGATTACGTTCTTTCAGCTTGTATATGGAGATCAAAAAGGTGCAACAATTTTATTAAAAAATTAACATATTTTTGTCTTAATTATTTGAATTTTTATTAAATAGGTGTCTTCCATACACCACAGATGTGGCAAATAAACCTCGGAATTGACGGAAGAATGGAAGAAAATTTAAGGGACAAACTATTCTCTGAGTTTCTTTTTTTCTCTAAGAGTATCTTAACACGATTAATTTTTTCGATATACTTTGACATTAAATAAATTCGTTACTAACAACTATTCTACGCAACAGCGTTCTTCGCGCGCTGTGTCAATTCTATAAAAAGGCATTATATATTAAATAAAAAAGGAAAAAAAGAGAAGGCTTAAGGATATCTAATATTTAGCAGGATGATACTAATGTATCAAGTACTGTACTGACTTTCTGTCAACAGATATTCCGGACCTCAGCCGCCGCAGCGTTTTAACAGTCCTCTGAGGGATTCTTCATCACATAAACGATTCGATGACGTAGCACCGCCTGGTACCGAGGGCTACTACGAGCTTTCGCCACCGGGTGTCGAACATTCCGAGAGACCATCGAGGGACGATCGCGAGAGGCAGCGCTCCCTGAGGGATCAAGAAGATCGGGAGCATTCATCCAAGGATCGTGATAATGATGAACGTGATAGATTGAGGGACGAGAGGTAATATTGTTGGACATTGTATCGAATCTGAGATGATTGCTCTTTAACCCTCAATTCAATAACCCGGGTACTCATACATATTTCTTCTTAGAAAGATGGAAAAGAGAGATGTCTTATGGTAAATTTGAATAGATAAAAGGACAATAGATTATAAATATTATAAATATGTTTGAAATAATGAAAATACTTTATTTAAACTGAGTTTTTAATTATTTTGAACTCAAACCTAACATTTTGTGACAGTTTGACAGTATTCGTCACAGACCGGCCTATCGCAGTCGGCACAAAGCTTTCCTAGTCTTTCGACGTTTTCGAATTTCTTTGCTACTACATATATAGCAAACACCAATAACTTTTTCCTATCTGTTGGATTCCTTACTGCAGTTACAGAAGTGGAAGCAACACAACTAACAATTCTCAATACAACTAACAATTTTTCATACATATTATGTACTCTTACCTCTTGAACTGTTTTGTTAATAACACCATTTCAATTATATTTGTTGCCACAAATATATGATGCGAACACAGCACAGAAATGAGCTATATCGCTAGTATGTTGCACTCGTTGCGCTCGAGCGCACCAATTCTCGTAACGCAGGGACGTTCTCAAGTCAACAGACGTTATGAGACTGAGTTGCGTACATTCAAATTTACTTCTGCGCACAATAAGAGGCCTAAACATTATTCAAAGACGCGGGAAGCTAAATCGAAGGATCGAGAACGGATCTAAAGACATACAACGAAGAAATTTCACAATGGATACCCGGGTATCCCGGTTATTGAGATTACGTGTAACTTTTGGTTATTGAAGTGAGGGTTAATTAAAGAACATTAAGGCTCCTGAGTAGTAATCACAGTCATATTGAATCGTGACGTCAGAAGCGAGAAGTGACACGTTAATTTTTATTACGTGCCATTTATAAATAAAGACAATTTGGATAAAACAAAATGATGAGATTGCTTTAAGACATTTGTAAAAATGGACGAAAACTATGCTTATCCCCTCTGACAATCATTTATGTCAAGGGGATAAGATAATCGTAAAAAGTGATAAAAGGTACATGAAGTACTTTTATTCAACGTGCATATGTGTAGCTTATTTTCACTTACACATGCTTTTTATCACTGTACGATTATTTACTGACTGTCAAGGGGGATAAGCATAGTTTTCGTCCATTTTTACAAATGTCTTAAAGCAATCTCATCATTTTGTTTTATCCAAATTGTTTTTATTTATAAATGGCACGTAATAAAAAATAACGTATCATTTCTTGCTTCTGGTGTCACGATTCAATATGGCTGTGGTGACTACTCAGGAACCTTAAGCTTTCTCTTGAATCAATATAAGAAAAATTCAAGGCTCGAAATAAATCAAATGAAATTAATAGCCTTTACAAGCCTTACAGCCTCTGCTCGTTAATCCTTGTTTTTAAAGTTCTGCAAGTTTACCCCACATAAGTCGCATTACATTCCATGTAATCGATTTTATAAACTACATTAGTACGCGACAATATAGGAAGCTTATCCTTCAGAATCTTAATAATCTTACTTAGCTTGTCGATGCCAATATACTTTGGGAGTTGTTGGGTCTCCATGTTGGATCCGCCATGTTAGATCTTTGGAATGATCCCAAATTTTCACGCACTCCTAACACTCTAATAATTTGAAGATTGGGGTTTCAAACGGTGTACAAAATAAAAAAGGATACAAAAATTAGCGATTTTTCGAGTATAGTGCACCATATTGGATTCGCCATTTTGAAAGCAGTGAATGTAAAAGGTATAAACCTCAAAATCAAAGATCTGTGGATATAGATTTAAGTCCAAGTTGGACATAACTCAAATTTGATGAGGTTATACGAAAAAACACCAAATTTTCAAGATTTTATCAATTCGGTCGCCATTTTGGATCCGCCATGATGGATTTAAAAAATTTCACCATGGGATCTCAAAGTACAACTATTTTGACCACTGATGGTGTACTTGTCGAAAATTAGAAAAATTATTATCAGTTCGAAAACAACCTTTAAAGAAAGAAAGTCGACCATTTTTTCGTTATTTTTCTTGTTCCGACTGCCATATTTAATTTCCACATGGTCGAAATGAAATTCTGACGACGCCATCGTGAAGAGCGACCCTCAAAACCTTAGGATACCCCAAATTTCGTTAAAATATTTCATGTTTTAGTGTGTTAAATTTTTATCTTGAAATCAAGCAAAAAATTTTGTCCTGCGCGTTTAATGGGTTAACGTACTGAAGAGGATCTGAACAAAGAGTCGAAACGTATATTATATTGTCATTGTTTTAACGAATGAATTTATTTACACATCGTTATCTGCTCTCTTGAATCATTTTACATTTCATAAAAGAAATTATCGTGATCATATTACAAAGGACTATATTTGTAATGTATTGTATTTTGTGTTTCAAAGGGGTCGCGAACGTGAGGATCGTATACGCGAGAGGGATGACAGAGATCGCAGAATCATAAATAGAGATCGCGAAGATCGCGATAGGCAGGTCCCGCCTAGAGAACACGAGGATAGGATACGAGAAAAAGACGAACGCGACAGAAGAGAAAAGGAGAAGGAACGAGACGATAGACACATTCGCGATCGTCGAGATGACGACAGGCATATCGAGAAAAAAGATTATGACAAAGATCGGTATGTTCTGCATCAATTAAGTTAAAGAATCATTAAATTAGATTAAAGTTATTCAGCACGTTAGCAAGAGTCAATATGTATAATAGAAATTTTAACACATATTTATTATTTAAAATTGTATGCTAAAAGAAGACTTCGGTTAATTTACTAAAAAAGCTTTCAATTAATTTACTAATTTGTTGGAAATCTGATGTCATTTATATCTTTATCTATTATTGCAGTTATAGAGACGATCGAGATCGCCATCGGCAAGATGACAAGAATCGGCTGCGAGAGAAGGAGAGACGCGAACGCGAATACGAAACCGAGAAAGACAGAGATCGTCACGAACGATACGAGAGACGTTCGATGGAACGAAAAAAGAGTAGGAAAAGCTTAAGTCCATACTCGCAGAAATCTAGGGGCGATCCTAAAGATTTGTCTCCAGAACGAAATGCGAAGAAAAAAGAAAAGGACCATGAGGAAAAAGTAGAAGAGAAGAAGAAAGAGAAGAAGATAAAGGAAAAGAAGAAAAAGAAGGATAGTGATGAGAAAGAAAAAAAGAAGAAGAAGAAAAAGGACAAGAAATCCAATCAGAAAGAAGTAGCAAAGGACGATCTTACGATTAAAACGACAGAGGCGGACGATTTGCTAGTTGAGAGTAAAATAAATGACACTTCGTCTTCACCGCCCGACAAAACCGACTCTATAAAAGCGTGCAACGAGGAAGACAACATACAGAACAGGATCGAATGTATTTCCAACCAAGTGTCTATCGCGCCGATCAAAGAGGAATTCGAGGATAAATCTCTGGCGATGAATCCGGAACCGCCGGAATTCAACGAACCCAGTCCTGGTAGTGGTCGGTTAGATCGCACGGAATTTGGCACGAATCCACCAAATCCAAACTTCAAACCGATTCCGGAACTCAAATCGGACATGAAGCCGATCGATAGCCTCTACGGAGGATTGGATGACACAGAAATTAACACTGTGATCACGGAGAAGTATTCTTTACTTTCGGAACATTCGCAGACCGAGACAAAGGAAGCTACCATTATGTTGGCAACGGAGAAATCGCCGAAAAAAGATGAGTTTTTGGCACCGATACCCGAGTTATCCAAGTGGGAAAGGGATGATACGATCGAAAAACCCGATGATGATGACGACGACGATGACAACGTGAGTGGATCGCCGACGGAGAAAATACCGAGAGAGGATGAGCCAAAATCTATCAAGATGGTTACGTCAGAGGTACTGAAGCGTGCGGAAAACGCCATATTCCAAAAGGCAATTAATGCGATCCGACCGATCGAAATCAAAAAGATCAGCGAAAGCAGAAAGATACTGTATCAGAATCCTGAGCCTAAGGTGCTGGAGACAGTGGAGTCCGCATCTAATCGAGAGCCGCGAAAGAGCGTCAACGTGACGATTAACGTTGGTAGAAACGAGAGGAATGTCGAGATTACTGAGCCAGCGAAGAAAGCCAAGCTCGATCGTACCAAGTTTAAACCCGTACCAGAGACAGCTTACTCGCCGACTAGATTGTCCGCGAAGGAGAGACTCGGCGAGAAGATCGAAGACGGCAAGGAGAGAAAGGTTAGTCCTATAAAGGGATTCCTGGAGAGGCGTGACGCCAAGAACGAGAATCAGTCGAGAAGTCGATCACCCAGAAGAGAAAAGAGGCTCTCTCCTCCGCTTTTAGAGCGGCGCATAGAGTCTTCTTCGTTGGGCTTAACTACTACAAGCGGCGAACGAAAAGTGTTCTTAGAAGAGAGAAAACGTGACAACAAAGATAGAGGTGATCGGCCAAAGGAGAGGTCGGATTTCCGAGGTGACAGGCATGGAAGCGAGTTGAAATCCGACAGGGAGAGTAGAATTGATTGCAGAACGGATTTTCGTTCCAATAGAAGCGACATCAAAGGAGAACGCGTGGATAAAGATCACGATAAGGAACGAGATCGCGAACACAGAGGTAGGACACCATCCTCGACTTGCGTATTTAAGAGAACAGAAATATCCAAGATCGGCCTGTTGAAGTCGAAAGATGATGAAGAAGAGAAAAAACGTGACAAGAAGTCTCGGGAGGAAAAGAAGAGAAAGAAGGAGCATCGCAGTAGAAGTAAATCCAAGGAGCATAAAAAGCGCAAAGAGAAGAAACACAAGAAGGATAAGGACAAAAATCAGGAGAAGAAGCAAAAGCACAAGGAGAATGCGATCTCTAAGGATAAATCGGATGGTAACGAGATTAAAATCAGTTACGAGAATATTGAGCCGCCTTTAGAATCGTTGAAGAAACAAAGGAGAAATCCGAGACTGGTGTCTGATCGCAAGCGCAGCATACTCGACGAGGCGAGCTTCGAACCTGACTACTCAGCTTCGGATTCAGAATCCGATGGCGAGGAAGGAAAACCGTCATCTGCAAAGAAATTGAAGCTTGACGAAATAGAAGTGAACAAAGAGATCGAGATCAAATCTTTGAAGAAACGATCCAAATCAAGTAGCAGCGAGGACACTTCTAGCAGTTCCGATACTACGAGCTCTGATTCGGATAGCAGCGACGAGTCGCACAAGAAGAAAAAAAAGAAGCATAAGAAGCATAAAAAGAAGAAATCTGCCAAGAAGGATAGCAGTTCGGACTCGGACACTTACTCTGATTCGTCCGACAGTAGCAGCGACGAAGAGAAACATAAGAAGAAATCGAAAAAATCAAAGAGTAGAAGCAAACAGTCAAAGAAGAAGAAGAAATCCAAGCATAAATGACATCACTAGATATCTCTTTGATGTTCAATCAAAGAATCCACCTTATCTTACCTTAGAAAGAAACAATAAAGAAAAAAAGGCCAGAACTTTCTTTTTTCATATATAGTACTTTCAAATATCATGGAAATTGTAATAATTATTATTTCGTACTCGTTGCTATAAGCTCAATGTGTGACCGTTTTCTTAAATACACGTCATTTAGTAGTAGAGTATTTATCGAATGATTTATTTGTACAAGCGGTAAACATTGAGCAGGCAAAACAAATTAACGCGATTCAACGAGTAGAAAAACTAGAAATTGGGAATACCTACAATAGTTAAATTGTTCTAACATAAAAAAAAAAGAGGAAAAGAATAACATGATATAGCCTTTGCATAATTGTCATGTTCCGACTTGATATAATATTAAAAAGTACTGGTATGTAAGTTTATTATTATTATTATAAGCCATGTATACATTGTAGCCGACATAATTTTGTGGCAATTTTGTCAAAAAGCGATAAGTCTTTTAAGCAACTTATAATTATAAACTTATATTATATAATAAATATAAAAAAGCAATTTTATTTAAGATCTCTACTATCTATATATATACATATATTATATATTTCTTTCTCTTCCTTCCTCTTTCACAATTATATTGTACTTTCATAATTTAATGTCAATATGTAAGAAAAATCACGAAAAATAAAATAGTAAAATTCTTTTAACATATTCCTGTATCTTACATGATGAACACATAGAAATAAAAAAAAAGATGTTTACTTCGCGTTCATTGTGCTATATGTTACATTACATGATACAGCTTTGTTATTACTAACAAAGAGTTGCCATGTGTTACAGATGGAACTTGAGTACTGTGTTTGGTTTTTTTATTATTTATTGTAATAAATAATATAATCTGTATATCTAAGCTTGTGCATCTGTATATCTAAGCTTGTGCATGCTTTTATGTTTGTATATATAAGTGTGAGATTTGTAACATATATAAATATATAGGAAATGAATAAATAGTATTTAAAAATCGCAGTTGAATATACATGCTCGTGTAGATCTTATAAATAGGTATTTTTTAAATTGGTAAATGTTTGTATGAGACCACACAACAGCGGTAAATTTTTGCTCTTTCCGCTGTCTTTTACTCCTAAACCTTGTGCCAGAAGTTTACGATCCAAGCAATGTTTGGGAAGATCACATTCTGAAATAACGTCTTTTATTCAATCATATTATTTGATTTATACACGTAGAGATTCATTCGAGAAAAAAAATTGTATTATCTCACACTTGATATAGTCCGTTATATTCAAGCTAATTAGTATAATGATATACAATGATTGTATATGTATTCCATAAAATAATGTACCTGCGATAAATACAGTGGCGCTATACTTGTAACCCATCCAATCCAGATATTCTCGGACAAGTTCATTGAGAAAAACAATATCGTGTGAAGGTTTGACAGTATTCGATTTGTTCTCCTTGCTAGAATAATCGAGCAGTTTTATTACTTCTGTACGCATTTCCGCTTTTATTCGATCAAGATTTCCATCGGTCTTTAGTGATTCTCGTACAGCTACAAATTCAAAATGTAAGAAAAGGTATTGTCTTTTATATTTCATAGGTAGACAATAAATGCTAATAAGAGAATCTTTAATCAGATATCAAATAGCATATTATGATACAATAAATGGATAGAAAGTGTGTAAGCGATAAAAGAACAAAAATATAAAAATATTTTCTATACAAAATAATACAAAGTATTGTTGCTCGAATTATATTGTTTACTGTCGTGATACGAAATATAGAGATGATGGATTTATACATGTCAAATAATTCCACAATTTTCTAGACTGTAAAATATTTATAAACATACAATATTTACATGATTAAATACCATTTATCAAATCTTTTTCTGTTGCCATTTCACGTTTGTCTCAATTAATATTTTTCGGAAATCCAAAATCTAAACAAGTTACATACAACGACACATTCACGGTTTAAAACTTTTGACTGCTTTTGACAGCTTTTGACAATTCTTGCCGAATCATGCATTAACTAATGATGCGATTTCCAACCCGCTTACCCGCTTGCAGATCAGCGCCACCGGTCGGCGGCCCTTTTTTGAGTGGAAGGAGAAAATTTTCGTATCCCCTTTATCGGGGATGCCCAAAAGACGTCCCATTGGTGTAAGGCCCTGCGCACAATAGAGGAAATATTAGGAACAGGAATAGATATTAAGATTTTAACCTATCAGGTACCAGTTACACCGGAATACACGGTTTCTGATAGGTTGAAATCTTAACATCTTTTCCTGTTCCTAATATTTCCTCCATTGTGCGCAGGGCCTAATAAAGAAAAGGTGTGCTCGTGAGATACACCAAATTTTGACGCGTTATTTCTGCGCATATATGGCGCATGTATTGGAACAAGTTGCCCTCCATATTGGAAAATTATAACAAAGAAAACAAAGAGACTGACGCATCACTTGTAATGGCTGCGTTCAGCAGACTCAACAGTTTTGCAACCGTTTTATGATTGTCTGCTGAGATAGGACCATTCTTCTAGATCTAAAAGTATGATCCAATTAGCGCGAAGGAAACTTACAACAGTTGCAAAACAAACGTTCTGCTGAACGCACCCATTATGTTTTTGTAAAAAAATGGTGGCATGCAGCGTTAAGAGGTGTAAAAATTGCAGTGAAAATGCGAAAGTAAAAAAATAAAGTTTTTTTCGTTTCCAAAAGATAGTGACATTGCGGCAAAGTGGATGAAAGCTTGTGGCAAGGAGATTAACCTCAAAAGTAGTAGATATATAAATTAAATGTTATTATTTACAAATTTATTTGTTTTTTTCCAATAAATTCTGATAAAGCACTTTATTTATATATCTTTACCCTTTTCATATATATATAAATAATTTAATAATATTATTATTAACTAGGAGGGATTTATAATAATTATTATTAAATTATTATTAATAATAATTGATAATAAAAAGTCACAATAGTAGTGCTCAACAAAATAAAGTCATTAATTGTCATTTCCTTATTTAAACTATACCACATTTTGAGTATCTCAGAAAAAACGCTGATTGGCTGATATATTAATATGGCCGGTCACTTGTTCCACCATCCTTATTGGTTAATCATCTTCTTGCGCAACAGCACACCTCTTCTTTATTACACCATGCACCACTAACATGTAATGTAGTGCTTCAGCTTCTCTCGTATGATTCGATGAACGCTCCGTCTATTTTATACGTCTGTGTACAGAATATAAAAACGCTGTTCGAAATTGAAATTATTTTTATTGGGACCGAGTCATATAAATACCAAAAACAAAATATATACGCATTCCTATAATAAAAATAAATTAATAAGTAATGGCTGATGAAGATTTCGACGGAGACGAGTAAGTTATCAAGAATTGTTTGAGGTGTAATATAAGTTACTTGCATCACATTCTTTAATCAAATAGTCAAACTTGTTTCTTTTTTTTATTACAGTTACTATTTATCGTAAATTAGAATACTAGAAAATATTTGGATAATCATTGAGAATACACTCCCCTACGAAAATCTTAATAAAAATATACTCATTCGACGCGTTTTCACTCAAAACGAAAGAATCTGGCAGAAAAACGCGGCGGTCGGCCTCGTGAATCGAGTTATTATGTGTTAAGCTGATTTTACAATGAGTCGATAGTTCTGAATTTTATCGGTGAATCGGTGAAGTTGGCCAACAGCCACCTTGTACGATTACCGATTTTGTAAGACTACCGATTTTCTTAAGATTTACCAAATTCGACTTTATTCCTTCCCATTAGTCGAATTAAACGACTCGCTGTACAACTAACAACTAGTAGATGCGAAAAATCGTAGTCACTTATTTAGGTTAAAATTGGTAAGACTAAGATTTTCGACTACGGATTCATTGTAGAATCAGCTTTAAAGTTGGAGATATTAGAGGTTAAGATATCTGTAAGTGAATTTGTGTTTTTAAAGCAGTGAATTTGTGTTTGTAAACCAGAGAAATTGGTTTTTGAAGCAGTGAATTTGTGTAATTCAAGCAGAACGTATACATAGCGTTGCATTGAGTCGGGATGACAGATATCGTAACTTCTAAAGTCTTCAATTTTAACGCTTAATAACTCGATTCACGAGGCCAACCGTCGCTTTTTTTGCCAGATTCTTTCGTTTTTAGTGAAAATCTGTCGAATGAGTATATTTTTATTAAGATTTTAGGTGGGAGGGGGGGGAGGCTATTATAAATAATTACCAAAATTTGATGACTAAATACAATTTATATAGGCAAATTACTTGTTTGTGATTAATGTAAGCTAATTTAATTGTATCTTGTAGAGTTGCAGATGATTTTGATGATGTAGATGACGAGGACAACATTGAGTTAGAGCCTCAGGAAGATGATGGTGAAAACATTGAATTGTTGAATGCTAATGAAGCTACTGGTGGTGTCCAAAGATCAAAGAGAATAACGACGAGATATATGACTAAGTATATAGTTTATAATATATAATGTGTGTGCGTGTGTGTGTAAACGTACAGATGTGTACACACACACACACACACACACACACACACACACACAAGTAACTTCTCAAATATTATATAATTGATATTTTAGATACGAAAGGGCAAGAGTTCTTGGCACAAGAGCATTACAGATAGCAATGTGTGCTCCTGTGATGGTAGAATTAGAAGGCGAGACAGATCCGTTGCAAATTGCTATGAAGGAATTAAAGCAACGAAAAATTCCTATAATTATACGCCGCTACCTGCCTGATAATAGTTATGAAGATTGGGGTATCGATGAACTAATTATAATAGATCATTAATCTCGACCTCAAAGCAAATTGTATTGTTTCTTGATAACTATATTTATTATTGGTATAGTAAATGGCATTTTATGTGAAAAAAAATTTTATTTTAAGTCACTATTTTCTAAACTGTATCATAGGCGACTAGATTCTTCCCTTTCTATTTCTAGGCTACTTTAGCGTTTTATACTTGATATCTTACAATTGTTTCTGTTCTATAATTGTATTACAATTAATGAAACATGTTCAGTTTTCTCAATATATTCGCTCAGATTTATGGCCCTGGATAAATTTTCAACTATCAAGTGACAAGTGTTACCAAGGGTACTTCACAAGGCTCGCAAGAATTAAAGGATCACTTATATATGCCATAAACTGTTAACTTATGCCGTAAGCTATAAAAAATTGACCATTCACAGCCGAATGTTAGGGGAATAATTAATTTCAGGGTACTTCCCTATGACAGTTTGGAAGAAAATTTTAAATCTTGCTTAAAATTAAAATAACATTGGTACAATTAGGCCTTAATCATTTAAATCACTGATGAGATACTATTAAAAACGGCTGACCTTACTGAAGTTGAGGAACAGAGCCTTAAGGTCCTTCTTTTGTCAACTTACCTTCAATTGTTCAATTAACCTTCAAATAGTGAATTATATTTGATTCGAGATTTTAAAGCACATGGATGTGTTACCCTGATGTTTTCAATCGCGTATATCTTTACATATAATGCACAGAATTTGAACAATTTTTTTTCAATCGGTAAAGAATCACAAAGAAGAACGAATAGGTGTGAAAATTGAGAAATTGAAAATATTTGAAATATTTAGGAAAAGAGAAAAGAAAATGTTTTAATTTGCAAAAAAAAACAAGATTTTTTTTGAAAATTCGTAGTTTCGAGGGGAAAACTTAGGGAATTTTTCTAGCAGGATTTCAAACGTAATCTTTGAACATACTTTGAAAAAAAATATTCGATTGTTTTTGAAAAACATTTTCGTTATATGGAATTCAACAATCTAATAAATAAACGACTGCAGAAAATTCTTATTTAATCCTCGGAATCAACTATGATGGAGAATTAATAGTGGGAATATAAAACTTTTTTTATCTTATTCTAATCCATTCCATCCTTAAGCCTTGTGTCCACGATGTTGGAAATTGGTCCGAGATCTCGGAGAGAGAAAGAATTAACCAATCACATTTGAACAATTTAGTCACACGATCAATGCGATTGGTCAATTCTTTCTTCATCCGAGATCTCTGACGGATTTCTAGCATCGTGGACACTGGGCTTTATGGTCTATTCATCCTGGACGCAGCAAGCAGCGGAGCAGCAACCAATCGGTGAGGCGATATTTACAGTGGCGTAAACAATATCGCCTTGCTGATTGGTTGCTGCTCCGCTGCTTGACGCTTGCTGCGTCTAGAGACCCTAGACGTATACTAAGAGTCTGGCCAATGTTGTCATCCATCCTATTGGTTTTGACAAAATATGGCGGAGCCAATGAAGTGTCTCAAATTAATCGATCACATCACGTTTGTGGTTATGTATAGAGTCCCTATACTATAGGGTTATGTACGACGACGCCATGTTTTGTCAAACTAGCAATACACTAGTATAGGGTCTCTAGCTGCGTCCAGTGTGAATTAAGTATTACTCCGGATCTACAATAGAGTTCTAAACATTAAGCCATAAGAAATGAACGAATCACAATTGATTATTCCTCTCGGATTCGACTGTAATTGGTCAATTTCTTACGGCTTAAGTCTTAAAACACCTATTGTAGATCCGGACTAAGACTCTGCTTGAGATTAAGAACGGACTATGGATATTATTCCGGCGATTCCGGCCCTAGTGAGTGCGAACTATGATAGGAGCATGTTGGAGCTTGCGACGCGAACAAACCTCGAGTTGGCAACACTGAGCGTTGGTCGCTGTTTGTCGCAATTTTCGTGGGCACGTTGTTTTCAGTTGTTTTGCGTTGCTCGATGTAAAAGTAGGACTTTAACAATCTTGACATAAGCGTATTGCGTTGCTAAAAATCTTAATATAGTCAAAATGGTTTTAAGTCCGACCACGAAACAAAGGATAGCCATCGTCCTGAATGTGAGCAAATTTGGGGTTTTTTTCCTGCTGTACTCTTTTTAGGTTAGTTTTCAAATCTTATAATGAATATGTTCCACTTGACATTTTTTTAACTCTCGCGAGCATCATTTCATCCTTGTTGTTCATCAAATGTTAAACAAGGATAAAATAATGCTCGTGACCATTGTGAACGCCAAGTAGAATGTACCCGATATCGATATATTTGGTTGGTTTGCGTTGCTTGACATCCCTAAAAATTTTTGCACTTAAAACGAAATAAATCAGGGCTCGGTACGATTTACATTTCTCGGCCGATTTTTTCGACTCGGCTCCGCCTTCCGTTACTCTTCTCGCCTCATCGTCCTGCGGAGTGTATGACGCTCGTAGATGTGAGGTCCATCTGCTTTGGGCACTCCTAAGTTTCATTTTATATCTTTTTTTTTTCGTTCGTTACACAACTAAGATAAAATGAAGCAACGCATAAGCGCTCAATCTTACGCGTTGCTTTATTCTATCTTAGTTATGTAATGAACGAAACAAAAAATAGAATGAAGCATACAGCTTCATTTGCTTTAAACGTCGTACGCTCCTAAATGTCGAACGGCTATTTGGACTGCGCGCAGGATGATGAGGTGAGAAGAGTAGCGGAAGGCGGAGGCAAGTCGAAAATCTGCCGAGAAGTGCAAATCGTGCCGAGCCCTGAAATAAGTATATATTATATATACTTGGGTTTGAAAAGGAAGAAAGCAAAGTACAAAATAGTATTGAGTGCAAAAAGTACAATCAACGCAAACAGACCTATTATTTTGTTTGTATGGCAATACTAAAAAATTTCAATATTTTGTTTTTAGGATTCAGCAAGGGTGCTGACCCAGGCATGCCTGAATTAACCCTTATGAAGTAAGTAATCGCAAAAGAATTTGACAAAAACGTTTTGAATTTTAGAACGATAGACTTTGGATGCTTTCCGTTTAGTGACATAAGTTGACATAAACAGCATTCTATCTTTCTTAACATTCAGAACTAAAAAAAGAGGATGACATTTGTGCCGACTCACGAAATGGAGAGCACCATTTGTAACATTGTTTTTTTTTTTACAGCTTATTATGGCAGTAAGTCTTTCATGGGTTCATTCCAAAAGAAATTATGGATACCATTGATGTTGCATGGATACATTTTATTTAAGGTTACACAAATGTTTCTAATTATCAGAGTAATAGACTGTATCTCACTAAATAAATGTTATATTGTTAACTAAAGTTGAGTAACAGTTTCTTTTATGATTATGTGTGTTGTGTACAGGAACATTCTTGTAATGACGATGATGAGTAGTGAATGAGGAGTAAAAAGGAGTTCTATTTCTAGTTAATCTAGGTCTGTTCTTTTTCAAATAGTTCTAGCGCAATCAATTAGAGTGAAATAAACTATTGATCTCTTAGTGTCGCTTGAAATTCCCAAAAATTTTCCAACTTAAAATGATAGATATATATTTGAGCGTTGAAAAGAGAGAAAGCCAAAATCAGCCAAGATGCTGAGTGCAAAAGGTGCAAGCAACGCGAACAGATCTTATGTTTCTTTGTTTCATTCTAAGTACGGAATCCATAGACGTTGCTCAAGACTCAAAATGATTTAGGCCGGAATCAGACTATGCATTGAAGATTGAGATTGAAGATTGAAGATTAAAATTTGACCAGTGAGGACAAAGGAATTTTAGCTCCTATTGTTTTGATTGGTCAAATTTCAATCTTTCAATCTCAATATTCAATGCGTAGTCTGATTCCGGCCTTAAGCTAGTGCTTGAACCAATCAGAGAGCCGTATTAGCATCTTAAGACATTGCTTAAGATTAAGACCGGACTATGGATTCCGATTTAACTCATGCGGGGTCAACAATAGAAGTCGTAGCGGTCGTAGGGTCTTAAATTATAGAAAATTAACCAATCACAGTCGAATATGAGAAGAATAATCGACTCTGATTGGTCAATTTTCTACGATTTAAGATCCTACCACCGCTACGATTTCTATTGTAGATCCCGCATTACTGCACTAGTGTATACAGGGTGTTATGTACAGTTGAATGTAAGAAGAATAATCGACTGTGATTGGTCAATTTCTTAAGCCTCATCCATTACTGATACTGCCATTGTAGACGACACATTAGGCCGGAATCAGACTAGGCATTGAAGATTGAGATTGAAGATTGAAAGATTGAAATTTGACCAATCAAAACAATAGGAGTTAAAATTCCTTTACCCTCATTGGTCAAATTTCAATCTTCAACCTCAATCTTCATCGCGTAGTCTGATTCCGGCCTTAGACTACTGAATGCGACCAGTGAGTGCGTTCAGCAGAAAGCAACTATTTTGCAACCATTTTATGATTGTCTGCTGAACGGTCCTACACTAAACCAAAACTGTACGTAAATACAATAAAATATTCATTGAATTATGAAAAAATAATGAAAATTGGTCCAATGAATTCTCATAATGATTTAGGCTACATTCCAAAAAAACGTCTTTCGAGGAAGATTTTACTATAGTATATGTTACGTATACTATGGCCCGTATTCAGAACGCGTTTACAACGATGGCTGCGTTCAGCAGACTCAACAACAAGTTTTGCAACCGTTTTATGATTGTCTACTGAGATAGGACCATTCTTCTAGATCTAAAAGTATGATCCAATTAGCGCGAAGGAAACTTCCAACAGTTGCAAAACGAACGTTCTGCTGAACGCAGCCGATGTTAGCGCGTTAACATACTATACTTTACGTTACGCACATTATAGAATTTCAGAGATAAAAGCGCGTTCTGAATATGGGCCTATATGTTTTGAGTAAAATTTCCCTCGGAGAGGACGTTTTGGAACGTAGCCTTAGATTATAAAACTATTAGATAGATTAAAAAACTATTCCTAAAATTCATTGCAAGAATGAATATATAGTTGTATAAATGAATCCAGTTATTGTATCAATGAATTAACTACATTAAGTCGGACATTAAAGGCCGCAGCACAGACTCTTGCATAACGCATAGTGCATAAGCGAATCAACTAATCAGACTCTTTCCTTTCCTTCCATTTCATGGAAAAGAAGAATTTCGATTCCCTTATGCACTATGCATTATGCGTTATGCAAGAGTCTGTGCTGCGGCCATAAGTCGGACATTGATTAACGATCATTCATTGGATCACTAAAAATGAACAAAATTTTTTTCAGTGTAGATGCACTCAGCGTCTCAACATGTTTATTCAGCGGTCGCCATGATTTCCAGCATAATAAGAGTGCTATTTCATTTGTCGTACGACGAAAACGCACAAATGAAATAGCACCCTAAGGCTGCAAAGCATGGCGGCAAAGTATGGCTGCAAATCGATTGCATCTCTTTATCGCGCTCACTGGTCGCGTTCAGCAGACACAATTGGGTGCATCCAGAAGCGCAGAGCGTTCAGTGAACTCTTGCATTTGATTGGTATTTTCCATTAGAGCTAAAAATATAGACCAAACAGGTACAAGAGATCACTGAGCGCTCAATGAGCGGTCGTGCTTCTAGATGCACCTACTGTTGCGGAGCGGATCCGTGAGCGCTCGCTGCTATTGGATGATCTAGAAGAATACACCAATAGCAAGCGCTCACAGATCCGCTCCGCAACAGTTGAATCTGCTGAACGTGACCATTGTGGCGCATCTCGGATTGACCAATCAACGAAAGGCATTCAATATTTTAAAAAACCGTTTAAAGATGCTGTAGATTTTCACGGTTTGTCGTTGTGCCGATACTCTTGTCTGTTTTCAACTGCATTGACCTTTGCTAGCATTCTAGAAGTGGTTACAAGTGGATAACATTGAAAAGAAGAAAAAGATTCTTCGTTTTGTTACATCTTGCTGCAAAAGTAAGTGCACTCAAAGAAATCATGTCTTTTTTGTCTTTCGACCGGCATGAATTTTTAAAGCTAATATGAAATATGTGTTATTTTAATATAATGTAATGTTTTTTTATTTTTCAAATTATTTTTCTATTACATTGTCGTCATGCATAAAATTATTAAAGTTTAAAATCTAAAGAAAATTAATGATACATATGTGCGTATGACGTTATGTATGTGTGTGTGTATATATGTATATCTAATTTTCCAAATTGCAATATACTCTTTTCGTATGTAAAGTAAATGTATGTAAAAGAATATATATTTGCTTTAATATCCAAATTATAGGGGATCAGAAGTTTCAATTATTTTTGGAATGGATCAAGAAAATGATAAGACTCATCATCAATTAGCTGAACATACATTGAAAGCAATTAGCAATTTGAAATGCTTACATATTTCCGAAACATTTGCAACAGACATTGTTCAATCAAGAATTGCAGAAAGTACTATCAGTGATAAGGAAAATACCTATAAAGTTTGCTCAACAACTACCACAAACAAAAATGAATGTAAAGAGACTGCAAAAAAGTCTACAGAATTGATGCCACCACCTAAATTACCTGCAGTAGCATGTAAATCAGTAGATTCTACCCAACAAATATCTAATAGTGAAAATAGTGTAAAAGTAAGAGATAATAAAAGTGAAATGGTTCAGAAAAATTCAGATACAGAAAGTAGTTCAAGTAAGGAGGGTGAAAGTAAAAAGAAATGGGTACTGACAGATTTTGATATTGGCCGGCCTCTAGGTAAAGGAAAATTTGGTAATGTATACTTGGCTAGAGAAAAAAGATCAAAATTTATAATAGCCATGAAGGTGCTTTATAGATCACAAATAGAAGACGCACAAATCTTACATCAAGTACGAAGAGAAATAGAAATTCAAACCCATTTGAGGTACCAATTTCTGTATTCTGTTTAGTTTTCATTAGTTGTATATAATAAAAACTGTATGTGATATAAGGTACCTGAGTCGAATAAGGCCCACCTAATTAATTTTATTTTTTTTAAATTCTATTTGTGAGGATATTGAAATAAACTAAGTGAGAATCAAATCTTCATTTCATTCACTCCCAAAAATAAAATGTATTGTTTATTTTATATAGAATATTTGTACATGAACGGAAAAGAAATTTTGTTAAATCTGACATTGGACCTTATTACATGCACATAAATATGTAATAAAAGGCCCAAATCAAAAGTAAATTAAAAATAACAAAGAAAGTAAACATTATTTTTCTAAATCACTTTTAAAATGATTATTTATCATAGAAAGGAAATTCCTTAAGACTTACTCTACTCTCAAACATTACAATTATCTTTAATTTTGTTTGTAATTAACTCTTTAATCTTTAAAAATTTCTAACAATTTGAATGCAATTTTGGCTTCTTAAAAGATAGCAGCATTGAAAATCATTATTCTCTGGTGTAAACTCCACACATAACAAACAAATAATAATAGCTATAATAATAATCACACAAGTGGGCCTTATTTAATAAGTACATTGTTTAAAAAAAATACTTATACTCATTAAAAAAAAATTGATTTATTTGTTATTTTCCATAGTTAGGAAATTGAATAATATTATAATGAATTATAATAAATTATGAAACATTGTACTGGTAAATTTTGCAGCGGATTGTTATAAAAATGGCTCATACACACAAATTTTTGTTGTGTTAAACAAACGTATTGCTACCGATTCCAATTCTTTAATCCCTTTTTATCTACTTCCTATGACACATCTTTTAAGCATATGTTGCAGGCATAAAGCGAGTTTTAAGTAATAAATTTAAAAGTGGACCTTATTTAGTGCTGAGCCTTATTTGACTTAGGTACCTTATATTACGAAATCAAAGAATTATATTTGATATAATTGTTTTTTTTTATAGACATCCAAATATTTTGAGGCTGTATGGATATTTCTACGACCCCAAGCGAATTTATTTAATATTGGAATATGCACCTAAAGGGGAACTTTATAAAGAACTGCATAATCAACCTAATAAACGTTTTGATGAAGTAAGGTAATAAAAGAGAAATTATATTTTTTAGATATAATTGAAATTATAATTATATATAGTTTAAAAGCCAATGCTTTTTGTACAAACAATGGCTGCATTCAGCAGAAAAAGCAGCTTTGCAACTGTTGTAAAATTCTTGAATATGATTGGTTTATACATTTAGATAAAATGAGGAATAAAAAGGGCAAGACCAATCGTATTAGAGAATTTTACAACAGTTGCAAAGCTGCTTTTTCTGCTGAACGCAGCCAATATTTGTGAAACTTTTTCTTGTTTAATTAAAATAAATATTTCGACCCTTGTGTGTATGTATCAGGTCGTCCTCAGTATATGTTGTTAACAATTTCAAATTATTAATTATGTCTGTTACAAAGCGTAAAAAATTGAAATATATGTCGGTTACAAATAAAAAACGCATATACATCTATCGGATGGCATAACATTCATCATAATCAGAATCTTTTCTCGTTGCGTTGATATAGCTGGCTTTCATACTTTTTGTTAGATATTGTGGCTTTAGTTTCAAAGCCTTTGTTTTTCAGTAATTGTATATACTCTTAAGCATATTGTAATTTCTATACTTGTAGAACAGCCACTTATGTAGCCCAATTAGCAGATGCGTTAAAATATTGCCACAGCAAGAGTGTTATTCACCGTGATATTAAACCTGAGAATTTACTTCTTGGAATTAATGGAGAATTAAAAATAGCTGACTTCGGATGGTCGGTGCACGCTCCTTCATCTCGAAGGGACACTCTATGTGGAACTTTAGATTATTTGCCACCTGAAATGGTTTCCGGAAAAACACATAATCATACAGTCGACTTTTGGAGTGTTGGAGTATTATGTTACGAATGTTTAGTTGGAAAGCCTCCTTTTTATGCAACAACCAATGATGAAACCTATGTAAACATAAAAAGATTGCGATATAATTTTCCGAATTTCGTTAGTGAAGATGCAAAAGATTTCATTTCAAAGGTATGGTTCTCAAGTTCGTTTTTAGTGCAATACATTTTCATTCTAAAATTAATTCTTAATCATATTTTAGTTGATAATTATTGATCCTGAAAAGAGATTGGATATGGACGGCGTTCTTGCGCATCCTTGGATTGTGAAAAATCGCAAAATGGATAGGGCATAAGATTTTTAAAATCATAAATAATGTAATTATAAAGACCTGCTTGAATGTATGTTGCAATTGTGCATATATGTTCACAATATAAACAAATTTATTGTAATTTCAAACTCAATAATATCACCAGAGAAATGATAATGCATATTATTATTGATGTTTATGTACTTATTATATGTGTGTGAGAGAGATTATATATAATGTTTTATACATAGATGGTTTAGGGACATGTACTAATAAATAACGTTTTAAACCTTAGTCTTTCTTAAATAAGTAACGATTTATTTACACAATACAAGTTGTATTGCGTAATGTTGCCATTTTTTATATTTTTGTACTACTGATAGAAAAATCACGCCTGATTTGGAATTGGAGCTAATTGCTAATTGAAGCATTTGGAATTTTTAGCCTGGATTTTTTCAGACACATATCTGTATCATGTGTCTTATATCATTTATGCAGATACCTGAGATCTACTGATTAATGTCAGTTGCAAACGGCCTATTAAAAGGTCGTTCGGTTAGGGAGAATATTCTTAGTGGCTTGCTATTGCTTTTCGAGAGGTGGCATAAAATCTGACGTTGGATCAGATTTGAACCTGGACTTTTCAGCACAGAGAATAGACGTACATCTTTCTGCACAATCACCACATTAAAAATATTTTAAATATAACACAATGAGTAAACTCAAGATTGATTCTATTTTAAGACACATTTATTTGTACACATAATTAATCTACACATACAATTAAAAAAGAGAATCATAAATGTTAAACGTTGTAAAACAAACTTTTACGGACTGATAGGAATCTTATCTTTTTTAATATGCTGTACTAAAGCATTTATATTTATAGGGAAAAATAATGTGGAATTATAACCGACTATATTACTAAATATCTTGAAACACAATAATAAACCAGTTAATTATTATTATAGCCAATGTTAAAACTGTACTTTTATGAAACATAAATGCACAGAAACTAAACTACACCATTAAAGAAGCGCCTTTCATCTTCTGTGTAAAAAGTTTAAATTTTGGTACTGGAAGAGTTCTTCAGCGATTCTTATAGGTTTTTTTTAATAATTGTACTTTAAGTTTCCATTGGCTCCATAACCACGTCAACAATTGGTGCATCCATTGGCGTAACTTCTACTGGCGTATCCATTGGTGTAACTTCTACTGGCGTATCCATTGGTGTAACTTCTACTGGCGTATCCATTGATGTAACTTTAGGATTTTTCCTTGCTGAATACAATTTGCTTAACTTTTCATAATGCTTAATATCCTGCAGAATTTGTTACTTTTATTATGCTGTCCAATATAAATTTTCAAATAAAGTAATACCTGCCTTCTCACGAACGGACGGTTGCACTTTATCAAATGCTTGAAAAATATGTCGCATCGAAATTTCTGGTTGTCCATAACCAGCTATTACTTCCTTCAATGCTTCCATACCAGCTTCTCTTATCAAAGCTGCTAAATCCGCACCAGTGTAACCATCACACCTATTATCATATGCCACTTGATTTAAATCGACGTCTGAAGCAAGTTTTGGTCTCGTTGCATTCTACAAAAGTTATATCACTAATATGTATTAAGTTACCAGAAGAAAATATAACTTTTTCAAAATAAATTAAATCAATTCTCTTTTTCCTCTCTGTGTTGTGTTGCGTTTTGTGTATGTATGTGCGTGCGTGTAAATACCTTTGTTACTGCACGTAAAATATCCACTCTATCTGAAGCATTCGGAAGACCAACGTATAAAATTTTATCCAGTCTTCCTGGCCTCAAAACAGCTGCATCTATAATATCGGGTCGATTACTAGCCGCCATAAGAAATACCCCTTGCCGACCCTCCACACCGTCCATTTCTGTAAGCATTTGATTAACAACACGTGCTGTTGCAGAATTATCGCCTTCTGTTCTTTTAGGACACAACGCATCTATCTCGTCGAAAAATATGACGCATGGCATTGAATTTCTTGCTCTCAAGAAACATTGACGAACTGCTTTCTCACTTTCGCCAACGTACTGAAAATATACAAAATCAATAGATTCTCATATTTTCATGTATAATACTATAATGTTGAAACTTGCCATATTTAAAAGTTCTGGTCCTTTAACAGAAATAAAGTTAATTCCAGCTTCGTTGGCGACAGCTTTGGCTAGTAATGTTTTCCCACATCCTGGTGGACCACATAATAATACTCCACTTGCAGCTGTTAAACCTAATGTGTTAAAGTGTTCAGAGTGTTTAACAGGAGCCTGCAATAAATAAATTTATATACATGTGAGTCGTAAATGCTGTAAAATATAGTAAAATAAGTAGCCTAATAACAGAAGTTATTCGTGACTCCGTATGGAAGCGATTGACTTATTAATAGATTCCTAGTTAGATCCCGATCCTTACTCATGTATACTTCGATTTTATACAAAATTTATTTAAGACTAACAAATAGCACAATAACTACTCTTTCAAAAAATGGAAAGTATTACAGGAATAAAAACTATTGATACTCACGAGAATAGCCATCTGCAATTCTTGTCGTATATTTCGCAATGAGCCGACATCGTCCCACGTTACGTCGGGAACCGTCGCGAATCCTTCTCTTTTCGCCGATGGTTGAACAATGCGTAGAGCTGACTCAAAATCACTGTGCTCGATGCACAAGGTTGATAAGCGTTCTTGAGAAAGTGGAGGTTCGGAACGTAACCAGGTCAATAAAGTTGACAAGTCTGCTGAATGTTCCTGAATTACATCCATTTCGGCAATTTCTGGAATTGAACTTTTGGGTAACTCTTGTGGAAATGTAAGATTGTTCTCAATTGTAGTAGGAATCGTAGTAGTAGGAGATTTTGCAATACTAGTATCTGCAATACTAGTAGCTGCAATACTAGTATCAATTAGATTTTCCGAATTTTCGGGAATCTCAACTTCTTTATTCAACTGTTTCTCGGCTTCGGTTACTTCAGGTAATTTTTCCTCCTGTTTCGATCTATTTAAATTCTCGAATACTCTAAAAAAGAATTGTATATGTACATACGTACATACATACATGCACATACACAAATACATAAGTATAAAAACTTTAAACAAAACGGCTTACCTATCTACGGCAACCATAGCAGCTTCCCTGATTAAAGCAACTAAATCTGCACCTACAAAACCTGGAGTGAGGGAAGCTATTGTTGATAAACTAACATTAGGAGCTAATACAACTTTTTCAGTGTGCACTGCTAAGATTCTAGCCCGTGCTTCTCTATCTGGTATTCCAAGGCACACTTCACGATCAAAACGTCCCGCTCTTCTTAAAGCAGGATCTAATGAATCAGGTCGATTTGTTGCACCAATTACCAGTACTCTGTCTCCATTTTCGTTAAGATTCAATTCTAAGAGAAAGAAAAAATATAGCTCCGTGGTCTGGAATAATGTAAAAAAGAATCTAAAATGAAATAATAATGGAAACATTAGTTCTTACCATCTAAACTTGACAGTAATTGCGCAACAATTCTTCTTTCCATTTCTCGTTGAGCTGTAGCTCTATGTGGAGTGACAGCATCTATCTCATCCAAAAAAACGATACATGGTGCAAGAATTAAAGATTGTTCAAATAATTCCCTGATACGAGCTTCGCTCTCACCAGATACTCCGGTCACAAGCTCAGGTCCTGCTACTTTTATTAGAGGTATATTTAATTCCTAACATAAGAGATGCAAATATTAGAGAGAGAATGAAATCTATATAACTTTTATATATATTTTACAATCGTATATGAACAAAACAAATGTTTTCTGTTCTACTTATTATATAATGACCTGTGAATATATAAATGACATTTCTATTGTAGCCATATTTTCTAAAATTAAATATTATCTTACTCCTGCAACTGCATGTGCTAGTAATGTTTTTCCACATCCAGGTGGTCCATGAAGTAAAAATCCTCTTGGTGGAGATATACCAAGCTGTTTGAAGATCTCAGGATGTTTCATATGAGCCAATAATTTACAGACAGTTTTCAAAACTTTGTCGCTGCCTCCTACATCAGAGAATGTAATTTTTGATTCCGTAATAGGTACAATTCTCGCTTTCTTGATTGAAAATGGTCCATTGCCATTTTCCTTCTCTCTTTGTCGTTTTCTTGTAGATTCCAGTGAATGTTTTATGACTTGGTTCACAAGCTGAAATGACAGAAACAGATAACAAGGGTATCTTCCAATCTGAATCTCGTTCAAATTTAACATAAAATCATAATCATGAATTGCATGGAAATGCATACTATGTTTGATTTCACAAGTGTTTCCGGTTTTATAGTGGACATTTCTGGCTTTGCTGTTTCTTGCTTTAGGATAGTCGTTTCTGGTTCGGCAGTTTCTGGTCTTGCAGTTTCTAGTTTTGTAGTTTCCGATTTTGCAGCAACCATTACGCCTGAAGATTCTTCAGCTGCCGTACATCCAGATTCAGGAGTTTTTAGATCTTTTTCAGTCTTGGAGTCGACTTTAGATGCATCGTCGTCGCTACTAATGTCTATCAATTCTTTATCGCTCGAGTTTCCATTCTGTCTATATTGTGGTTTCTTATACATATGTAATAGCATGTCACTTATCGAAGCACGCTGTGAATCTGACTGAAATGATGTGACTTGATTAAAAAATTATTGTATCAAGGATAAAACAACCAAGATAATAAGATTAACAGGTCAAAGGTACCTCAACATCAACATCATCAAAATCGTCATCGTCATCGTCATACGCCGAGCATTCACGCGTCGAAGGCTTGTTTGAAAAAATCTTGGTAAGCTCGTCGTAAGCCTCGCGTACCATGCTACGAAACGGACCGCGTTTCTTAGCACGATAATCTCTGTATCGCCTTTGCAATGCATCTGCCATGTCATTTACATCGATATACACTTTATTTTCATTATCGTGCATGTACTGCAAAACATATAAATGTAACATGAAAAAAAGTGAAGTTTGCTAAACGATCGTATCGTAAATATCGTGCTCATGCATGATATTAACTTTAATTCTTGCGTCCTCTGCTTGTACGCGCATTGTCTGCGGGATCCCTCAGACAGACCCCGCAGACTAAATACGTCAAAGAGAAAAACAATCGAAAGGAATAACCTCGATGCGTGTGCGTGTGTGTGCGTGCGTGCGTGTGTACATTACCATTTGTACGCGACCGATCAACAATTGATCCCGGAACAGTCTTTGATTCATCCTGTGCTTATTGTCCACGTGCCTCGCTCTATAATCTCCACTCGATCCTTGCAACGGAATAATATCGATCGATGAGTTTAGCTTGCCCATTTTATGCATATTTCCAAACAAGAATGATCAGGCGAGAATACGACCGAGCGAGCCGTGAGAGGAAAAACACCTCACGTCACAGCTCGACACTCGACTGAGTCCACCGTCGCGTGCCGTCGCGTGCCGTCGCGTCGACGTGAGTTCGGCGTCGTGAGTTGACTCGACTTTTTCAACACGCACGAGCGACGAAAACTCGCGTCGATCTGCATCAATCTCGGTCAATTATGTGCACAAATGTATACAAATGTCCTACGTGTATCACGTGTATTATTAACAATGATACAAGAGTCCGTACGTCCGTATTCAGAACGCGCTTTTATCGATACATAAACGCGCGCTTTTATCTCCAAATTTCTATAATATGCGTAACGTAAAGTATAGCATATTAACGCGCTAACATCGTTGTAGGCGCGTTCTGAATACGGGCCAAGGTGTTTTTCTCCTGAGAATCTCAGCAACCAATCAACGAGGCGATATTTACAACAGTAGCGTAAAAAATATCGCCTTGCTAGTTGGTTGCTGCTCCGCTGCTTGACGAATGACGCTTGCTGCGTGGCTGCGTCCAGTCTGCACTACTACTAGGAGTACTAGGGCTGCGTTCCGTTTCACGGATGATGCGCATGATGCATATTTTATCTTTCGCCTAGTTTTCACCGAGGGTTCGATGCCGGGTCAAAATGCAAGAACCAATCAACTAGAGTCGAGCACTCCCCTGTCATTCAACTAACAGCACAGTATAACAGCACAGTAGGGACACTTTGAGCGGCATTCATAGTCAATTCTTATATTCAAGGCCATCTTAAGTACAGTCTTAAGATCTCACGAACCAATCAGAAAACCGCAAATTAGCATTTTAAGACGATGCACCCATTGCGCCCATTCGGTACTACGACCGCTCACTGAGCGCTCAGTGAGCTCTTGAATCTGTTTGGTCTATATTTTTAGTTCTAACGGTCTATGAATATCGGCCTTTATGTCGGCACCTTTGATTTCCTTGTCGAGAGTCACGTGAGCATCCACCATGTTAACATTTAAAAAATTCAGGGCCGAATAGAGAATGTAATGCCCCATAAGTAATAATGTAGCCACAATTTTAAAAATTTTACAAAAATATATAAAATAATGAATAAAGTTATTTCAAAAATAACAAAAACTAAAAGAATAAGTCAAATATCAAATTTATTTAAACTAAATAGTAATTAGAAATGAAACATTTTTGTTAGTTAACTTATCTTTCGATATTTTTGGGATAACGAAAAAAGTGGATTGTACATTTTTACTATTATTATACCGCATTGGTTAATACTGCACGTAACATAATTTTTCTTTATTTTATCCATTTTTTTATAAATATTTAAAGCAGCTCCACAAACTGTCGAGTGCAATCGTTTACCCAGCAGTTAGCACAGAAGCATTACTTTATCCTTGTTGTTACTTGTCTCATTCAATATTTTTCGGAAATCCAAAATCTAAACAAGTTACATACAAGGTTCACGGTTTAAAACTTTTGACTGCTTTTGACAGCTTTTGACAATTCTTGCCGAATCATGCATTAACTAATGATGCGATTTCCAACCCGCTTACCCGCTTGCAGATCAGCGCCACCGGTCGGCGGCCCTTTTTTGAGTGGAAGAAGAAAATTTTCGTATCCCCTTCGTCGGGGATGCCCAAAAGACGTCCTATGGTGTAATAAAGAAGAGGTGATGCTCGTGAGGTACACCAAATTTTGACGCGTTCTGAGCATATATGGCGCATATATTGGAACAAGTTGCCCTCCATATTGGAAAATTATAATAAAGAAAACAAAGAGATTGACGCATCGCTTGTAATATGTTTTTGTAAAAAAATGGTGGCATGCAGCGTTAAGGGGTGTAAAAATTGCAGTGAAAATGCGAAAGTAAAAAAATGAAGTTTTTTTCGTTTTCAAAAGATAGTGACATTGAAGCAAAGTGAATGAAAGCTTGTGGCAAGAAAATTAACCTCAAAAGTAGTAGATATATAAATTAAATATTATTATTTACAAATTTATTTGTTTTTTTCTAACAAATTCTGATAAAGCACTTTATTTATATATCTTTACCCTTTTCATATAT
>NW_017256778.1:245512-255329 GCF_001594055.1 Mycetomoellerius zeteki | reverse complement strand
AGGGATTTATAATAATTATTATTAAATTATTATTAATAATAATTGATAATAAAAAGTCACAATAGTAGTGCTTAACAAAATAAAGTCATCAATTGTCATTTCCTTATTTAAATTATACCACATTGTGAGCATCTCAGAAAAAACGCTGATTGGCTGATATATTAATATGGCCGGTCACTTGTTCCACCATCCTCATTGGTTAATCATCTTCTTGCGCAACAGCACACCTCTTCTTTATCACACCATGGACTACATTTACAAGGTTCGATTTACGCCGAAGTTATAACATCGATGTCACGAAATTGGCCAATCACAGTCATTCCATTCTTCAGAAGAATAGCTATGATTAGTTAATTCCATAACATCGATGTTATAACTTCGGCGTAAATCGAGCCGTGTAAACGTAGTCATGGTTACGGCCAATATAAACGCTCCCTAACTTATTGGCTGCGTTCAGCAGACTCAACAGTTTTGCAACCGTTTTATGATTGTCTGCTGAGATAGGACCATTCTTCTAGATCTAAAAGTATGATCCAATTAGCGCGAAGGAAACTTCCAACAGTTGCAAAACAAACGTTCTGCTGAACGCAGCCATTGCAATAGTTCCGAATTCTTCGAAAAAGAACAAACCTAATGGTCCGTATTCAGAACGCGCTTAGGCCGGAATCAGTGCCTAGTCTGATTCCGGCCTTATGCCCGTGTCACGCTACGCATTGGCAAATTTGAATTTTTCAATCTTCAATCTTAATCTTCAATGCATAGTCTGATTCCGGCCTAATGCGTAGTGTGACACGGGCATTACACGATCTTCTCCTTCTTCTGTGACTTCTGTATAAAAAGGCACTCGCCGGCGCCGCTGCTCGCTGCTGCAATGTCGATGAATCGGGCCAAACGCTTACACGATGTTGCCACCAATGCGTCTGAACTCATTGTACGACTACTAACATTTTGACGTGATCTGGCCGTATCGACCTCCTTCTATATGTCTGGAGGCGGGAGCCACTAATTAATAAGAAGAAGAAGCTTACACGATGTTAGCCGTGCTAACATGTTATACTTTACGTCACGCATATTATAAAATTTCAGAGATAAAAGCGCGTTCTGAATACGGGCCAATATGTATAGTTGTAGGAAAAAAAAGAAATGTGGATTAGTATAAATGGAAGAATATTCGCATGATATTACCAAATCATTTGAAATACATAAAACATTGTATAGTCTCTTTTTAACTTTTATATATCTGGTTTGTACACTTGTATTTTGGTAAAATTTGACAAGTTTATCGAACTAAAGCACTTTAGAAGACAATCATTTTTTAATTCATCTTGTCAAAAAACTGAATTTTTAATTTTTAATTTTTGACGCACAAAGATTAACTTTCACGATTTAATTAATCTCATACAATTTAAATAATCATTTATTCCAGATTATATAATTTTTCATTACATACGACGCTAGATCATACATAGAAAAGGGAAACATCAAGGATTTTTACAAGAGACTCCTACTATATATGATATTAATTCTAATAAGTGAGTGTGTAGTGTGAGTGAGTGTGAGTGAATGTGAGTGTGGTGCGTGACCGCGCGCGCGCGCGCGCGCACGCGTACATCCATTGTGTCACAAAATTCAATTTTTATTACTGGTATATGTAATCTTTACAATTGATCGCTAATAAATGGAGCTGTTTTCTAAACAAATCAAATTAATTGTTATGTACAATCTAGTGTTACAATAAATTGATCTTCTAACCTATGTTTTTAAAGATGAGCATGTATCTCGACAAGACACATTTCTATTAAGACTTTACTTACTTTTTATTATTACCACAATGTTAACATGTATCGCTTTATCATGTAGAAAAACATGTGCGTATTATTTCCAATGTCTGCCTTCACAAGATTAGGATTGAAGTAAGCACAATTATTTTCAGGCCACCTAATAAATGCTACAACAATATGTACCAGACGCGATTGATAAAAATTAAAAAGACAGTAGAGGATAAATTATTCGAATGCCAGTTATATCTTGCGACACAATGATCAAATGCGACTCACGAATATAAATTACATATGACAATGCCAATCACATGACTGTCTTGCAAAAATACAAGTTATACAAGTCAAATTATATTGCAAGTTACGTCAAAATGACGTATGCACTATACCGGTTGCTCGTTTTCCGGTAAGTCTAAAATCTCTCCAACGAATTCGGCCACATTTGTATCTTTTTGGGCATATTCTCTGATAAAGTCGAGTTCTAGCAATTGACTGTAATTTGGGCGGGCAGTGTAGTTCTTCATCAGACTGAAAACAGTAATGATTATGTAAAGGAATCAATTAGATCAGAGGTGTAAAAATCTTAACGCACACATTGCCACTTACCACTTATTAATAAATTCCTCGAATGAAGGAGAGAACTTGCCCACAGGTAATTTTGGAGCTTCATCCTTGACTACTTGTTTCAGTTGCTCGAACGGCGTACCCCACGACTCGTACGGGAATTTACCAGTTGCTAATTCAACGAGGGAAATTCCTAACGACCAAACGTCGGATCTGATATCATATTGTGATGGATTACCCGACGGGTCTATCCTTTCTGGCTACAAAAAAAAGATAATGGTGGAGAATGTATTGAATGGACAACTGATGAAATTTTCAATGGCAAAATTCTACAATTACATACAGCCATATATGGTTTGCATCCAGCATCGATAGTCTTAGCAACTGAATCCACAAGATAACCCGATATACCAAAGTCGCAAATTTTTACCTCGCCTTTCCGATTAATTAAGATATTACTAGGTTTTACATCTCTATGAATCACTCGTAATTGTGAATAGAGGTAATGTAGCGCGCTCACTACCTGCAAAATTGATAATATAGATAATTCTTAAGTTAAAAAGAATTTAAGATCAATTTTTTTTTTTTTTAAAACTAGATTTCATGTCAAATCAAAGGAAAGAAGACGAATCAGAAACAAGAGAAAAAAAAACGTCTGTGCAATTATTTAACATTGATAAAACATTATCGAGGGTTTAAAGAGTTGGTGTGTGTGTGTGCGTGTGTGTAATAGATACATATATATGTACCGCAAAAGCCACTTTTCCTAAAATATCTTCAGGAATGGCACGACCATGTTTATACACTTTTGTATAAAATTTATCAAGGCTCATATCCATCACTTCCATACATATCCATACATCTCCTTCTCGAAATAAGGCTCCATAGAATTGTACTGTATAGGGACATGCCGAGCTACGCATAGAAATATCTAAATCCATGAGCAGCCGCTTTTGCTCTTGTGTATTAACCGTAGCAGCTATCCTCTAAAAATATCAGTTTTATATATATATATATATAAAATTTTGTTAAAGTTATGTTTTATTCTTACATTATAATGTAAGAAAATTTACTGCTCATTTTGATAATACCTTAACAGCCATAATTGTGCCACTCTGTTTGTGTCGCATTTTATCAACAATCCCATATGCTCCACGACCAAGTACACAAAGTGTTTCTAAATCGTCAGCTTCCACGACAAACGTTTTTTCATCTATAGTAATGGTAGTCCGTTTGTCTAAATTTCTTGGTGGAGTCCTGAAATAAAGCATCTATCTAAAAAAAATGTATCTAAAGATAAATTCTACCTTTAAACATATACCATACATATACATTGTATAAGCATCTTTCTATTGTAATCAAATAATCAAGATAATATGATAGATGTTTTCTATTTAGTGATACAAGTTTTATCTTTGACAAACATCGTTCTATCTTTCTTGATTCAATGAATAACAAAGCTTCCTATTTAGGCCAGAATCCACAGTCCGTTCTTAATCTCAAGCAATGTCTTAAGAGGCTAATATGGCTCTCTGATTGGTTCATGCACTAGCTCAAGACCATGTCGAATCTTGAGCAACATCTATGGATTCTGCCTCTACTAGTGATACAAGTTCTATCTTAGTTACTCACTGAGTACCAACAAAGAGTGAATAATGCTTGTGTCGACTTGTGTTACAAAAAAGTAAATACTCAAACATAGAATGACCAGATGGAAAATACTCACAGGTAAAAATTTACACTATATCTTTGAATCTTGCTTATACATATTTGCTTTGTAATTTTTATACATAAATACATAACAAACGTAAAAGATTACATATAGGTATGACAACATTAATCACAGCACTCGACAGACATTACGTTGATGCTTTACATACACTGGCGCAGGAGCTTCGTCGGAGACTTGCAGTTTCAGATTACGTTTTCCACGACGTAAAGCCATGATACCGAGTATAATCGATAAAAGGTTAAGGTCGCCGCCCGCGCAAATTCGGCAGTATACCAGAGAGGTCAATGTGAATTCATGGCTAGTAGTGTCATGGGACGCAGTGCGTATGTGATCTGGAAAAGCAAGAGGAATCGCAGAATCATACAATATGTACGATAGAAACGGACGGATGTCCCGTTTAGATTTAGGTTATTCCGCAAAAGAGAAATAAGTCGCGTCGTTGACACGCAAGCCCGCATATGTGCGTCGCGATTATCGCGAAATGATAATCATACTTGGCTTATCGTTCGCGTAGCGCAACGTATCTATTAGCGTCACTATACTGTCTGAAGAACATGCTATCTTGACAAAATTAAAAAATGTACGCGTAAAAAAACTTATCCGAATCTCCGTACCTCATCGCACCCCGTGCCTATATATTTTAAGTCTTTACAAAACTTAAATCCCACTGTCTCCACACTAAAGCCCATGGCACATACAAAAACGTAATGCTTGTTCTACAATACAAGCTGTAAGTGATTGTAGTTGTAAGAATTGACCAATCACAGTCAAATATTCTCCTCACATACGACTTGATTGGTCAATTCTTACAATTACAACCACTTACAATTAGAAACTTTCTAGGGGCGGAATCCATATGCTGGATTCACCCTGCATCCGATTTTCGTCGTACGACGTTCTGCAACCAATCAGAATGGATGCAGGGTGAATTCAGCATTAGACGTTGCTCAAGATCTTGCCGCGATGATCTTAAGCTAGTGCATGAACCAATCAGAGAGCCGTATTAGCATCTTAAGATATTGCTTGAGATTAGGGACTGCGGCCCACTTGACGCTACAAACGCTTCGAAGCGTTTGAGCGACCAATCAGAACAAAGAATTTTACGAATTGAAAGAATGCAAGTGGATGGACCGTAGCTTAATGTCTAAGTCCGGATCTACAATAAGGGTTTTAAGCCTCAAGCCGTAAGAAATTGACCAATTACAGTCGAATTCGAGGAGAATAATCGACTGTGATTCGTCCATTTCTTATGGCTTAAGGCTTAAAACACCTATTGTAGATCCGGACTTACAGTCGAATCCGAGGGGAATAATCGACTGTGATTCGCCCATTTCTTATGGCTTAAAACCCGATTATAGATCCGGGGTAATTCACCCTGGACGCAGCAAGCATCAAGCAGCGGAGCAGCAACCAATCAGCAAGACGATATTGTTTACGCCACTGTAAATATCGCCTCACCGATTGGTTGCTGTTCCGCTGCTTGACGCTCGACGCTTGCATGTGAAATGTGAATGCACCTTTAATTTTAACTGCTGAGTGCTTGGATCAGCTTGGATACATATCTCGTCCTGATACCTTTGAGAACATTACTACTTTATCAATAATTATGTACGAGCAACTTATAAATGAATATTATATTAATCTGGAGTATGATAAAAGCAACAAAGAGGTGAATATGACATTGGGATGTATGCATGATGATGTGTGCGTGCGTGTGTGTTTTATGAGATTGATGCATATATAAACATTCTGGTAATAGATTATGAAATATGAGATTCAATATATATTAATGTTGCAAACAAAAAGCTTTATTTACATTTTCAGTAAAATAGATTATACTATTTTTATGTATTTTTTTCAGGAAATATTGACAGAAATCTTCACTTTATCTAAAAAAATAAAATTTAATGATACTGATGACTTTTCAACAAGGTAAATAAACATTTAATCTGTAGGTATATACAAATAGCATGGTAAAAATGTAACGGTTATTTCCACTTTTATCATTTCTATTTTCATATTTATCCATCGACAGATTTCTTAAAGCAGCATCTATAATAGAAAAAAATTTGTTTCTTTTCAACTCCGCATGTAAACACGTAGACATAGTTACCACTATCCTTGAATACTTGACAAATTTCGGTGTGAAATTTATGTTTGGTATTGAGTTTGGTACGTACATTTTTGCAAGCATGCGTTTGTAAAAATATATCAACGTATATATATTTTCTAATTATACTTTTATATTTATTTTGCTTACAAGTATGAATTGCATATGTAGTATATTGCATAAAAATAAGCACATTAGGTAATTTGATGGGAAATTCTTTCGTCTTGAATTTTTATTTTATTTCCTAGACAATTTAGATGAAGAATACAACAAAGAAGAAATAATCTTGTCGGTAGTGCTCACAATCTTCACTATATGTACAGAACACAAAGTGCAATTATTTCTGGAAAATGCTATCATGTAACTGTGTTTTTTCATATTTGTTTAACATGTTAATTTATATTTATTATATTAAAATTATAATATATAACACATATATTTGTACACATACTTGTATACATACACCGCGACAAAATATATATTATTAAAGACGGTCAGTCCTGGGCAAATTTTCACGACTATTAATAAGGCCCCGGGGTCCCAGGGATAATTAAAGAATCAACGACGACATCGACAATTAATAAAAATTTGCGATTACATTAACAAATATTTTGATAATTATTAAATTCGTGATTTTTCATTATACAAATGCTGTATAAATAAGTATGCATACTTTTGTGATGCTGTAATATCTTATACATTATTGAAAAATTACAATTTTTTTCTCTGCAGTTATCTCTATTGATAATCACTCTAATGATAACATTAAAATTACAGTTTTAAATAAAAATCGAATATTATTAAGTTTTAAACATATATACATATCTATGAAACTAATAAATCATGAAATTAGTACCATATATGTATTATCAGTTTCTTATTACTTACAATCACTTAAACTTTTAACAGTCACGCGAATTTCCATAAGAATCGACCGTCTTTAGTAGTATCTCGTCGGTGACACAGCAATTTTATAGATACATTATTTTTTTCAGCAAAAATTCAATACTAAATCAAATCCAATACAATTCTTTAAAAAATGAGCTTTTAAGTAAGAATAACATATTTGTAATGTAATAAAAATACGTTTTAATTTTTAATGAAGGTTTCTAAATTTCGCGTAGATCAAACCAACGAAATGATACTTCTAAAGGATTCAGATTTGTACACAGTTATTAACTGTTTAATGAGAATAGGAAGTTCTCGTATAAATAAAATTTGGATCGATGTAACAATTAAGCAGAAATTTTTGTCACTTATAAAGAAATATTTTCATCGTAAAGACTTTCATATATTTAAATCGACCATTCGTATATTTAAATCGACGAAAGAATTTACACCCCGCACGTCATATAACATGAATATAATATCTATATGGTCAGAAGATATTGTATATGCAAGATATTTAGCAACAGTTTTAAATGTATGTACATTAATTAGTTATTTAAAGCAGTATTACGGAGATTTCGTCTCATAAATGTTAAAATATAATTTCCATTGTTAATTCAGAGAGACGTTATATTTGTAAATGTGCATATGGATCTCTATGGTGGTGACATACTTTTACCATATGTAAAAGTATTTGGCAAAATACATAAAGGATTTAAGCCTACCTTCAATGATGATTCGATACGAATACCAAATGTAAACGAAGTAAACTTCTCACATGTTCCCAACAAGGAATCTATGCCAATTTGTAATTTGTTTTATGACGGCAAATGGCAGAAACCCGTAAAAAATACGTATTGGAAATATAATAACATGTTATGGGCAAATGCGACAAAGTATGAATGCACATGTATTAATTGTTAAATTTTAATATTCTTTTTTTAGCTTCAAGAAGTGACATATAAAGTTTATATATTAAACGTAATCGATTATTATTTATTACAGAGATGATATTAAGATGTGTTTTAATTCCGCTGTAGAAGGATTCAAGATTTGGAAAACTTGGTCAATTACAAATAGAATAGACTTGTTATCTCAAATGATAACAATTCTAAATTATAATAGGTTAGATTATTAAAGTTTTACATGATATCTGTATGTCTCTCTCTCTCTCTCTCTCTCTTTCTACCTATTTATATCTTCTTATTTTATATTGTTCTATGCTTCTTTATTCTTTGGCTAACTTTCAATAACTTGTTTGTTATTTGTTTTTATTTCTTTCTCTTTAGTAAATTTTCAAAATACTCGTCAAAATTGACCGCGAATACTGTGTTTTCCAACTTCACTCGAGTATGGTTACTTTGTTCTCAAAATGATAGATTAGAAGTAATCCAAAGTCGTATTCCAAGAGGCGTTATCATTCTTAAGGAAAAATCTGAAGAAATTTTGCTTCTTCGATTGATACAAATTTTAATTTCCGGCAATTCTGTTATTGTAATAGCTGATAAACATTCCTGTAGTTTGGCACCTTATTGCGATATATTTTCAACATCTAAGATACCAAGAGGCGTTATAAATTTCCTGTTTAATCAAAACACAAAGGATTTAGAATTAAGTTTATGTGCAACAGATTACATAAACTATGAAAAACAGTTGTTCACATCCAATTTTGAAAAAATGTATATAAATCTTACATTATCCAAACAAATTGTACTCTCTCTCAAATAATTTTATTAACAATGAACATCTATAATAATTTGTGACGAAGACAAGAGAATATGAATACCTCGAAATATTTTTTATTACACAATTTTACAAGAACATTTGTATATAAATTTACTAATCAATTCTCTCTCTCAAAAAGTTATAATTGGATAATTATACTGTATGTTATGGTACTTTATGAAAGATTTAGAACGTTTTGTATTTTTATTTGTATAAGTATGTGCAAGTAATTATAAAATTCAATTACAATGTTTATCATGAAAATATTTGACACTTTGACAAATTATTCATATCATATAATGCATCTTGTATGTAATTATAGCAACAATTTAAAAAATAAAAGACAAGAAAATTTCTTTTATGAGCTATATCATGTATCATGTACCTTATTGTCATAACTATAATTTATAGATTAATTTCAATCATTTGTGTAAGCAAAACAAATTATCAGGTAATGCGGCGTCTCAAAATAATGTTTATTTATTTACCAAGGATAATATAATTATTATGGATTAACAAACATTGTAAACATACTTTACATACTTCTATAATATTACAGGCCACATTTAGAAATATGCTCGAAACAAAAACTTATTTATACATCTTGTATTCTACAATAAAATATAAGCAAGGTTGCATATAATGTAATAATCTGAATTATATAATGTATTTTAAATGTGGCCATTATAATTTTATAAATTTTATATATTTATAAAAAAGAATAGCTCAAGCTGAATTTCAGCATTTTGATGTCATCAAAACACTTAGACTTCACCACTCAATAATTTCTTATCGAATAAAAATTCTCCCAAAGGTCCATGCGCTTGCATCATTTTACCCAACACTGAGATTTTGCCTGCGAGGTCGCGTTGCCCTTTATATTGTTCCTCTAAGAAATCGGTAATGAGGTAGTCGACCAACTGCAAACAATTGTGGCACGACAGTGAGTAATTTTTTTTTTAAATTGTGTGTGTGTGTGTGTGTGTGTTACAGGGTGATTACTAATGGTTGTACCAACTA
>NW_017256778.1:205502-244933 GCF_001594055.1 Mycetomoellerius zeteki | reverse complement strand
TATATATATATATATATATATAATATATAAAAGATCAATTGTTTTTAAACGATGCTCACGTGGTAGTCGTTGAAAGAAGATGTTTTTGGAGTTTCACACGTTATGATTATATCACGAATACTGCGCGTAACTTGAGCCTCTAATTTCAAAGCATCGGTGAGAGCTTCTTCTCCATTGTTCCACTCCTGGCGTATCGGATTTGTATTGTTGGTAGTCTGTATGATGTGAGAAAAGTCGCGTTACTATTTACACTTTTTTTTCTTTATTTCTTCATCATCTTTACTCAATAATCTAAACTATTTGTGCAAATTGTGTTTACTCGTGGAAAGTAGAATACTCACCAAGGGATACTTGAGAAGTTTGCTCACATCATTTGTAAGTTGTCCACGCATTAGCAAATATTCGATGATCTTTATAGCATGCTCTCTCTCTTCGCTCGCGCTTTCGAAAAAGAACTTACTAAAGCCTGGGCGATTTATAGTATCACGTGCAAAGTGGGCACCCTATATAATGAAAAATTAAATCTTAATGTAACACGTTGTAGTCAATTTGTTTTTGTTAATTTAACAGGTTGTAGAGATTATATTGTATATATATTGAATAAGAGAGAGGAAAAGAGAAAAATGTTAACAAGTAGACTATATACCATCGCAAGATATTTCATAGCAGCTTCCATTTCAGTTTTAACTTGAGACTCCATGAGTTTTGTGCACGGATCGGTCATGTCTATCCATGATGTTGGTATATCAGCAGGTTTAAGAAGACCTAAAGAGGTGTGATAAAATGATTGATTTAACGGTTAATTATTAAATGTACAAATAAAAGCCTTGTTGAATTTATATTAATATCTATGATGAAATCTGTCTACTATATTGCATGATAACTCATTTCTTAAATAAATAACAAAAACACGTATTACTTATCACTCAGTTATCAAAAAGATATTTTATCGATGCGTGACTGATCGCTCATAATGTTGATAGCATCTGTTAGCAGTAAATGATTAACATTAAGAATAATCGCAATGAAATATTTTTTGTGTAACATTACTTCTATTTTCATTTTTATCTTTATTTCTACTTTTTTTATGTGCATTGGAAAAATATAAATTATTCTCAATCATAAAATTAATTGTTATTAATGCTTACATTATAAATGAATTAATTTGTAAAAAATGTAATTCTATCTTATATGTATAATTTAAGTTGATATAATGTTAATTGTAAATTACAATTGTTTGTATTACAACAGAATTAAATCTATTTTATAAATCAGAATATATGCAAATGAATCAGAATCGAATCATAATTTATCATAATGGACTTTTATCACACGTAGCATAGATGTAGCACAGACGTCAGTGGATGAGTCATATAGATTGAAACGGACTGTGAAATCAGTATATATATATATATATATATATCTCCCCATCGCGACTTGTCATCAAAGGCTATCTTTGTACAAGACAAAGTCAAGTCAATGATGAAGTGAATTGATTTGCTATAAAAGAGATAAGTATATACGCGACATGTTGATAAGTGTTAATTATTTGATAATGATTAATCTTTCATGATTGTAAGTGAAGAAAAGTCTTTTCTACAATAAGACTAATTTTTTAATTAAACTTTCTTCCTATTGACGAAGTGAAAAGATGCTTTTTCGTATTTTCAAATGTACATATGTAAATTTTAAATAAAAATTTTCATTATTGTCGAGTCCACGAGTCGCATAAATATCGTAAGAGACCACAGCTGAGGCAACTGCGTACCGAAACTGACTATACAGCTCTTTTTATCGTGCGCTGATAATAGCTCTGTCGATTTCCTGCAACTGATTTTCTCTAACGACTCTAGTTTTATCTTCATTTATACATGTATAACTTTATAAAGCGATAATGTTAGTGATACTGAATCGGGTCATAAAAACCAGATTTGATAAAATCATGCCATCTGTGGATAAAATAATACAGATTTTATATATATATATATATATATATATATACACAGAAATAGAAAAATACCTTGACGTATGCACACGTGTCACAAAGATCAAATGCGTTTCCTTGTCGCTAACTTTGATTGAGAAATATGTTTATTTCAACTCTATAAATTCATTAAAAAAAGTTTGGAGCAAGACTGTTAAAATCGTATGTATATATTCAAGTTGACGCGCCTGCGACAAGATGATTTTGAATGCGACATTGCAATGTGCAATCTAATATCAGTTTAGTTTAGTTTGGGTATACGCGACATAGATATTTCGTTATTTTCTTAGTCAATTTTACAATACCCTATACAGAGAGAATGAGAAAGAAGAAACAAAGGCTATATTCTTGATATGGTTTATAAAATGATTGAAAATCAATTATGTCCGCGTATTATAGATATATAACCAAAGTAGTGTTGAAATCTCTTTCAAGGTTTTATGTAATAAGCACAATATGCGTGTTTATTCACAAATGTATTCACAAATGTGAAATATTTACAAGGACAAACGATTGTGTACATAATATTACTTTTGTTCTTTACACAAATATAGGTAGTTATCTTGGAAGGATAGAAGGCAATAATGGAACAATAAAAGTTATTTGTTTCATCAGAGTGAGTCGAGTTTGGGAAGAAAACAGAAGAATTAGAAAAAAGATAAACAGTAAGTTTAACCGAGATTACAGATAATCTTATATCGGTAGAACAAATATGAGCAGGCCAATCGAAAGAGCTTGGACTACTTCCAAAGGTCACATTGCTCAATCAAAACAAACTATTGCATTCACACGCTTACTGCTTTTCACGCGGAGCGACACCATTTTTCACGAGGCGCGCAAAGCACTCCTCGTCGTATTTTGGTATCAAGGGATCGATCATGTATTTTGAAACGAAGTGAAAATTACAAAAGTGAGTGAATTTGCTAGAATAATTCCATTAATCAAAATCAATACCTAGTGAATTCGCTCACTTTTATAATTTTTATCTCATTTCGTTTCAAGATGCGAAAGACGATGTTTGCGTCGAATGATGAAATCATTTTGTCTACATCGGAAAAAGTGATCGGGAGAGAGACGGCCGGGACGCGGGACTGGGGACAAAGGAACGACCGACCGATGAGGAGCGATGCCGGAAAAGAGAGAGGAGGAGAGGAGAGGAGAGATGGGGGAGGGGGGAATTACGCATGTCGATTGTAAACTTACACTTGAGCCCGTCTCCGAAGATGCCATTGATACAGACCAGGATGAAAAAAACGTAGAGCAGCCTCGTCATCGTGATGCAATAAAGAGACTAGAAAGAGCGAGAAAGAGCAGTTTGCCAAGGCAAGTTCTTGAATCCCGGGAAAGAAGCGTCTGGAGTGGTCTGGCGACAGGACGCACGGTGGATCGTTCACCTCGTTCAGAAGTAACCTTTATACGCACTGGTATAGAAGGCTGCCTTCGTCGAAGTTGGATAGGAAAGCGCGGCTACGGCGGCTAAACGCGTCCGGATGTCATCGATCACCTTACAACAATGACTACGATCGTTCGACGAACGCGGGACATTCGTACTTTAATCACAGGCGGGGATAACCAGGGATAACGACGAGTACGACGACAAACGTGGACGAACGGCAACGACGACGATAACGAAGGCGTTGAAATCTACTGCTCTCATTGGCTCGCATTGGCTTTCGTCTACCGTTTCCTGTCCCGCTAGCCACCGCTGGCTCTCTCGCGCGACCTGCGCTTGCGCCGCGCCGCCCCCCTCCCTCCCGTCAGCTGACTCATTGCCGCTGGGTTGCTGCCCTGGCTGCCCAGTGAAAACTCCCATCTCCGCGCTGGGCAACGTTCATTGTCGAAGGAACGTCGAAGCGAGAGTATTCACGTTGCTTCCCATCGAACGTTGCTTATCGTTTGCGTCAAGAAAAGATAGATTTGAGACATCGTTCAAGCTTGCTCCATCAATTTCCTTCCGCACGTACGTAGCGTATACTAAGAGATACTCTTCAAAAAGGACTCAAAAGCTGCGCTTTTCCACGCTTGGTTCTTTCTCTCGCGGGTTGCGTGGTGGGTTGCGGGGGTCGTATGCACTATACGTCGTAAACGTATTGCGCACTATTAGTCGCGTCTACGCCGCGCTGCGTCGCGGAGTATGTCACGAGCAATTGCACGGCACCGGCACGTGCCCTCTCCGACAGAGAGAAAGAGAGAAAAGATACGTGTGTGAAATATTCTTATCTATTCTTATTACGAGTCACAAACAATCTTTCAACGATCGATCGAATTCAACGAGCAAACTTCGAGATAGCTTCGATTCTCTTTTGTGTCCATTACTGAGTAGATACAATATATAAGTAACGTTTCTATTTCTTCAAAACAACTTAAGGACACGATTATTGTCAGCACTCGTGTTGTTATTGTCAACAGACAGTTTTTATAAAGTGGCACCATTTGTGAAAATTAACAGACATCTATATTTTTTCTTCAATTCTCGTCGCTGTTTTCGAATAATAATTACCAAATTCCATACGCGTGTATATGTATACATCTAGAAAAAGTATTTTTATAATCTATTAAATTTCAGCAAAGATGTTGTTCTTCGGAGTGTTGTCTCTTCTTTTCCTGGCCGTTTCCGGAGAATACTGTTATACTGACATTGAAAGCGCCTGCAGCACCAATCCCAAAAGTACGTGGATATTTGTTTGCATGAAATGATTTAAAAATATTAACATTTACCTTTCAGAGTGCTATACTTTGCTGCATCCTGATACAATTGCGTCATTTATTTAATCCTAGTATCTAATCCTCAATTTTTTTTACATATTAAGATATAGATATATCTTTTGAAAATGCGTAATCTCTTGGTAAAAAGTATGTTTTTATCTCGATGCTTCTAGATGGTGGATTAATATCAAACTGTAATGCCAAATATGGAAGTATTGATACTCTTCAGGCTGAGCTGCAGGCATATGCAAATGCTAATATCGAAACAAGTTTTGAATTTCTTCTGATGTCTACACATTTCGGAAACTACGAAGCTAATCGAGAAGGATTTAAGGGACTTTATCGCAAACTTTCGGATAAAGTGTGGGAAGAAGCGATAGACTTGATCAAATACATCGCACATCGTGGTGGCAGAATGGATCTCAATCAGCTTCCACGTTCCAAGAAACCTGTGAGTATCGTCTATTTGTTACAGTTCGTTTTCCACTTACGGAAAGAAGGTTTTATCAATATTATCATTTATAGATCAAGGATAGCAAAGTATTGGAATTAACTGAATTGAATAGTCTGGCTAAAGCACTTGACAGTCAGAAGCAACTTGCCGAAGAAGCGTTACGCATTCACGCTCAAGCACAGCATCATACTAAACAGGATGCGGCTGTCGCTCACTACTTCGAGGAACATTTCATGGAATCGTTGTCCGAACGTGTGAGACGTCTAGCGGGTTATTCAAATGACCTCAAAAATATGCTTGAAGAACGTGATGCATCCCTTTCTGTATTCCTATTTGACGAGTATCTTAAGAACACTTTGTAAGGGGACCTGTCTACAGTTATATAACTTAGAATACATATATTTCAATTATATGTATATTATTACTATTTTTGTCTTTATAACTCTAATGTTAGATCTTTCATATGTAAAATACGTGAAATAAACGCATATAGAAATTTATTTGACATTTCTTATATTCTGCGACATAACATGTATGTATGCTGCAATAAATACAACATCTACGCACACACGCACACCTTAGTCTTTTTAAAGATTACTTGCGATCTACGTCTATACTACTCTGTAAAACTATTCAATTTGATATTTCATCTAATCGTATTTGTAACAGCAAAATTTACTACATAGAATTTTCTTTATAATGTATTTGTTGCTCTTCTTTTTTTCACAGATGTGTCTTGTGTATCATTCACGAATTACGATACAAAGACAGGCACAATGGACGTACACTTTCCAATTCTGATTTACAAATGTATATACATAGGTATTTAAAATTACAATGATTAAAATGTTAATTAATTCTAATTAATTCTAATATATAACACAATCAAAATACACAAGAGAATTATAATATATCGGCGCGTATCTCTAGAGCATGTTATAACTGGAAAGACAGGATATAATAAAATAGGTATATATATATATATATATATATATAGTGTAACTGAAATAACACTAATCATATAGTGCTATTCCTAATAAAAAAACTGAGATGAAAAGTCCTCTACCATTTTGCAATTTTCGCAATATTTTTTTAGTTACCCAATGAGCAAAATGTCTAAAATCGACGTATAAGACAGCTTTAAGATATCTTTAAGAGTTCTTTAAGAAAAATCTTCAAAATATTTCACAAAGAACACGGAAAGATATCTAAAAATTGTCTTATACATCAATTTTATCTCCGTTTATTCGGCAATATTTAGAAATTAATATCTCGTTAATTATTGCGAAAATTGCAAAATAGAGGACTTTTCGACTTAGTTTTTTATTAGGAATAGCACTGTATTAGTGGGCGTTATTTCAGTTATATCCTGTATATATATAATGCATACATGTGCATAATTATTGAGGAAGACCAAAGATCTATAGATAGAATAATACTAAAAGTATTCGCTATTGAAAAAATATGCCGAAATCTGATTTATTTGAGCGTCGCTCACCGATTCTATAATAAACTATAGAATATTTGAGTTAAATATACTATATTTTTTTCATGAATTCCTTTCATCAATAATGTCTATGTATTTTTGACTAGAAGGAATAAAAGTTTTGTGCATTTTCTCATCTAGAGAAAATGTAATTATACTTGTTATTGAATACAATTATTAATTGTTCATTGCGTGCATGCATGTGTATGTATCGCGCGCGCGCACGTTATCTCTGTAATAAATTTATGCTACACAATTTCTGATTTTGACAGTCACAGATTGCATGCAAACGTACATACAATATTATTTTGTTTACCATTATTACATGTATTGTCAACATGGAAAGGCGTGCATTATATGTGCTATTTTCTCAGACAGCAACGTGTCCATCTTGTTGCTGGCATGTTGCTTGCTAAGTATGCATTGCTAAGCATATATTGCTACCAGAATTGCAGCAATTGAGTCCTCATTTGTTGGCAACTTGATGCCTTCATGATATGATAATAAATATAAATCACATACACAAAGGATTTTCAGATTGTTAACAAAATGATAAATGTCTCACAAGGGACGTCACCCAACTGTCCGGCACCGATTTGATTCTCCGTGAAATATGTTATTAAACACAAAAATCTAAAAGACATGTATTTTTTTTATATGTGCGCTAACTCATTTAATGGGTGAAATGCCCCTTTGAAAAAAAAAATTTAGCACATACAAATTTTGGAAAAAAAAGAATATTCAGTAAAATTTTGATCTTAAATATTTTTCAAGAAACCATAGTTTTTGTAAAAATAACTCTTTTTTTTCAACTTTATTTCTTTATAAATAATTAGAGAAAAACGAACAATCAAATATAAAGATCATAAAAACATGTAGGGTATTAATTTTTTTTTTAGGGCTCTAATTTTATTCCGTTTTTCGAAGATACGTGTGAACGTAAAACGCGTTTATCCGTTTATATTCGCTTTCAAAAAAACATTTACTTGAAGGTAAACATTTACACGTTTAATTAGCATATCCGTTTATAAAAGAAACATTTTTCCGAATATACGTGTTTTATTATACATTTAAACGAAAATACATTTACATGTATATTTAACATATCCATCTATGAAAAACATTTTTTCGAATATTTTAACGTTTTTTAATAAAATTAAAAATCGAATTTTTTGCATTTTCTCAATTCGTCACACTCCTTAATAAAGGGATAAACGTTTATATAAAAAAAGTGAAAATATTCGAAAAAACGATTCTAATAAATGGATATGCTAATTATACGTGTAAACGTGTTTTCGTTTAAACGTATAATAGCGAGCCCTAGTATTAATGTATCAAAAAAATATGAAATCATAACTGGTTTCTTGAAACCATGAGCATTGTAAAAATAAAAAAGAAAAAGATGAGAACTATATTTCCTACTGCCACACAACGGTTTAATAGCATAATGATCAAAAAATGTAATATATATATATATATATATATACATTTAATTTTATATATACATATATATGAAATATGTTGCAAGTTTCAACTGGAATAATGTCTGACAGTGTCTATATGTGTCATATGTGCGATAAAACCTATGTAGTATATTGTTTCTCTTTTCTGCAGTGGAATTCTGTAACTCGTTACAGAATTATTATGCAGTCGTTATGAACACATGACTGCATAACGAGTTACAGAATACAGGGGCAGATATTTTATATGGTAAAAAGCTGCGCAACTGTCGTTATGAACTCATAACGAATTACAGAATTCCACTGCTGAGTCTACTTTTTAATTATTTTAAATTTTAATTTTTCTCCCCCCTATTCTTCTCAATGAGAGCATTTATTCATTTACCTTTGTTTCATATTGTAATTACAGAAATACTTTTAACATATTGTTGCAATTATATATGTCTAATTCGTCATAATGCAACATAAATATATACAGTCTTTTAACGATATGTGATATAGTCTGATCTAAAACATGTGTTACTTTTATATTATTATGTACTATCGCAATACACACGTTTCACTTACGATTTGTAGATTTGTGTATCATCTGAAATAAACAGATGAGATATATTAATGCACATATAACAGAATTTATCTAAGATAAATATTTACTTTCATATATTTTATAAATACCTTATTTCATATACTAATTTACTAATTTTGCTAGCATATTTAACATTCTATAACACAGGTTTAATCTTGGTTGCTTTATATATATTTTATGTATTATGTACCTATATAAGAGACAAAAAATTTCATTAAAGTATAAAAACAAATCATTTAAATTTTAATTTAAATATCAATATAATGAATAACTTTGAATGAAATATCTTATTACCGATGAACTTGTAATATTAATGTGTACTAATAAGGAAGCAAGCTCAAGATCTTCGCTATATATGTTTTTTAATGGAACACTTCTATATCCCATTCTTAAACAGCGTACCTGAACAAAATGAAATTTGAATAGAAAACAAAGATTTTAAGTAAGAATGTTCTAAATAACGTTAAACATAAATGTTTTTATAAATAACGATTAAATACCTACAGCATAAGTAGCTTGTCCTATGAAATTGCTGTCGCCAAACATATCTTCGTCTTGTACTAAAAATCGTATAAGAGCAAAATATGGATTGAATACTTCAAATTCACACGTTTCATTCCACATTGGATTAAATCCATTATCCTCTATAAATTGAAGAATTATGTTTAGTAATGTAGTATTTAATGAAATTATAATTTGAAATATAGATATTTACGTATCGTCCTTGTTGTTAATTTTGTTCCAGAGTCAAAATCTGCGCCTATAATTTCGATCTCGACGGATGGACTGGCAGTGCCTCTTCCTGATCTCATTAAATGTCTTGCTCCAATAATTTTTAAACTGATTTTGAGTGATTCAACTCCATACAATGTATTTTTGTCGTATGGATTAAAGTCATGTCTAAACATGAATTCTGGTTTCAATAAATAGCCACAATTACCATTCTCCTTAAACTTAGCCTGATTCAATTGCATCGATTTATCTCCAGTCTGATAGTTCAAAGCTACCATTTGACAACCAGAATTCCACATTGGTATAGGATTATAATTAGATGAATCGATACGTTGCCCCTTTGGATAAACTCTACTAAATTGAACCTATAAAGAAAAAAATAATTTATTACTAAATATCTACTTTAATTTGCATTTCAATATTTTAATCCATCTGTACTTTCTTTATCTCTCGATATTTATTACCTGATGATACTTTATAAAAAATTTATTTTCTTGTTGACACATTAATTTTTCAGCCTTTGTTTCAGGGAAACTACTCATTTCATTGAACGTAAATCCCTTAGTTCTTGTTCGTTCTATGTTAAATGCAACTGATCTACAATATACTATAAGATTAGACATTTCCTTGGCTATTCTCCATGCTCTTTCCATCTCTTTGTGTTGACTTTCCTAACAAAAGCAATAAAAAGTGCACACTATGCTAAATAATATTTAAATTTAATATAAAGGAAATTACATATTTACCCTAACACTTGCATTTTGTGCAGTCTCTTTGATACTTGACATCCATTCTAACGCAGCATCTTTCGAAGGCGTCGCGACTTCAAATACTGAACACATACTAGGATTTTGTATTCTTAAAATCCATTCCAAACCTGGTCTTTCCCCAACAGTTAATTCTACCACAGCACCCATAATATCTAATGAACCTTTTTGCAAGCTACCAAGCATCATAGAATCCGCTGACTGAAAAAAGAATAAAAAAAAAACACTTATTCTTTAAAGTTAGATGTAATACTCGATATTATGAACTTTGAATAATTATATGATATGATGTGTGTTTTATATCAATATTACAGTTCTTTCTGATCATTAGTCATATGCTTAAATATAAAATTCAAAACTTACGTCTCCTTGAGATTCTTGTTGATCAATTTGTTCTACATAATTGGCAGGAAACCAATGTTGTTTTTTACCACCATAATCACCTCTCCACCATCCTCCACTTTGTGGGTTAACATTAGTAATTATAGCATGCTTGACTAAGGTCAATTCATCATCTCTTTTAGCTTTATAATCGTAAATAGCCTTAACAGTAACCTTTAAAGTAATATATCGAATTGTACACATCTATGATTAAAATCTACTTTTACGAAAAAATATTTCTATATATATTTTTATCTCAGAAAACTTACTTTTGATGTAAAACTTGTAGGGTCCATATAACCTGGGATGCCATAAACAGATCCATCATCATTATCCTAAGTACAGAGGAAAAGGAATGTTACTAATATTTCGTATCTCTTAGCATTTTGATATATTTACATATTATATATGAACTCGAATAAAAATCGAACAAAAGTAAATACACATACCAAACCCATTCTTCTGATAACGTCCTGATTAACAGGATGGCTTAATTTAATCTTTTTGAACAATGGATGCCGTTCATAATAATTGACTAATTCAACTAAACTTTCAAATTCTACGGTTCCAGTGGTATAGAGCCTCCCTTCGAGTTTTATTTTACAGTGTTTTATCTTCTTTTCCGCTCTATAATAATAGAATATAATTTACGTGTCAGTATACGAGAAGTAAATTGACTATATAAAATCTAAAGCTACATAGAAAATATACGAGCTTTAAGGAAGTATACCTAAATGAAATTGCATAGCAATTACTCTCTCTTTCACTAGGTCTTACTAAAAATGCACCATCTATAGGGATATGCTTTAGCATTTCTTCTGCTGCGATTCGAGTGCATTCGGGATGCCACCATTCTTTCTCTTCATGTTTGTTTGGTTGAGGCACTGGTTCTTGTAACGTGATTAGAAATTCCTATTCATCAAAGATAATCATGTACCTAACGGTCTTATTTCAAAACAAATACTTTTGTTCCTGATTCAGGATGTATACACTCGCACACACGTATATATAGAATATTTTTATCACAATGCTACATTGTATTTTTTATAATATATTGCACTCACTTGACTTCTAAGTGGATGATTACGATAATGAGTAATTAAACTGTACAGACTGTCAAAACAATTGGTGTCAATAAGATAATACTGCGTTTGACCCATTTCTTGCTTCAGTTTAATACGACAATGGTTCACCTTTCCTTTACGCCAAAATGATAAACAGTAATCGCCCACAAATGTAACACATTGTCGTACTAGAAAAGTACCATCTCCAAGATAGGAATAACGTCGTAGTAATTCTTCAGCCTCTTCTCTTCCTCTTGCTAACTTTCCATGAAACCATTTCTCTCCAAAATGTAATTCATCATTTGGCGCGCCCTTTTAGAATTTTTTAAAACATAAGTTACTTGTAACATAATGTTTAACACATATTTACATCTATTATAAACAAGGTTGGGTAGTCAATAAATTAAAAGTTAAATAAAATGTGAAAGTTAATAACTTTCAATTTGATTTTTAATTTAATTTAGTTACTTTAAACGTTAATTTATTAACTTTTTTTTAAGTTAGTTTTTTATCTCGCTAAGTACTATATTATTTTGCAATTAATGCAATATTATTTGCTATAAAATTTTAAACGTTGGAGAATTCGTTTAAAAACAGCTCAATAATGATTATGATGGGCGCGACTCTCATAGTGCTCAAAGATGAATATGGATTGGGTCTGCATTTAGGAAAATGCGTTATGATATTCTCGTTTTACATTTGATGAGGACAAAGAAAGAATAAAATCTTTTTATTTACATACAATTTTCAAAGAACGTACAGGAATGACCAGCACAAAGAGGAATACAATATTACTTACATTTTTTAAAATAACGTTTTATTTTTCTTTTATAATGTAAGTATGAAAATATTTATGTAAAAATACTAAAAATCAGTTTCTTATTGTACAAAAAAATATCTTTATTATTTCATATAATATAATTTACAAATAAAATATTAAATTTATCCCGATAATCTATATTGTAATTGTTTAAAGTAATCAAATTTTTTTTTAATTAGGATATTCTAATTTTTAATAAAAATGATTTTCATAATTAAACTTTTTATTGAGTTAATTCAATTTTAAAGTAACTTTAATTGAGTTAGTTTTTTGTTCATCAGTTTAACTTAATTACATTAATTTTATAAGCCATTAACTTTAACTTAATTTAGTTAAAAAAATATATTAACTTACCCCCAACCCTGATTATAAATCACAATTAATAGTCTCTCTAGTTCGTATTGTATTTTTTTATATGTATAAATGTACATACATCTAACGATCTCCGAACGCTGTTTTCCTCATCGTCATCGTGTTCGGTTTCCTGTGCTCTTGAAAATGTGTCTGTATAAAATAACTTTTGTTGTGTCAATACAAAAAAATGAGGATTCCATTCTCTATCAATAGGATCCTCCAGATAAAGAATCCCATTTTTTACAGTATTTCTAAGATCCATCTCTTGTCTGCTTTCATCATTTCGAACAAGAAATGAGGATTCATCAACACCATCGGGAAGTTTCTTGTGTTTTAACAAAATTTTTCTACGTAATGCATATGGTGAAGGTAGACAAGTTTCATTCTTGTCAACGGATTGGACTAATAACATGTCACCAAATACTTCTTGCATAGTCGTTGCCATTTTACGTTGTTGGGGCAAAGTACAATTATCCTCGATAGATAAAATAACAGGATACCTATATAAATAAAACGTGTCAATAGAAAAATAATAGCTACGTAAAAATAATCAGTTTGATTGTTTCTTTTCATCTTTGCTCTTTTCTTTTTGAGACTTACTCAGATGTAGCAAAAGCATGCTCCTTGATAGTTTTAATAACATCTAAAAATTTGATTTTAGTGGTAAGAGTGTGTCCATGAAATATAAAAGGCATTCCATCTGGACCATCCCAACAATCAAGCTCTATACATCTGCACCCTGCTCTCAGCGCACGAACATAGGCCTGACAGCTACTTTCGCTGCTAATCTGATCTCCCATCAAGTATCTAGAAAATCACACATATTGTCCGAATAGTTGGAACATATGCATTTTTATTTCTTTAAAGGTTGCATACGTGTTATGCGATGATGCTATCCAATAATATGCAAGAGGCCGAGTCATATCTTGAGAAACTTGATTGAATTTTTGATTCCATATGTCGTTATGCTTAGAAAATAAGAAGTCTATAAATTCTGAAAAAGTAAAGTATGGCTCTTGTATGTCCCTTTGAGAATCTTGCAAATAGTCCCTAATGAAACGCGATATTTCTAACTCATTATTCCCCAATTTGTCTTGTTGCTCAGTTACTAAAAAATTTTGGAATTCTTGGAGCGTAATAGTTTGTCCAGTTTTAGAATAATTCAATAATTTATGCCAATCCGCAAGATTCTGTAAAAATATTATACCAATTACAATTTGTGCACAGATAAGTGCTTGACGCTGGTCTCTTTTCATACACAAGAATACTACAATATTTACTCACATTTTGATCAAACATTAGTTTATGGTACAGAATGACAAAATCATCAAAACCAAGTTCATTCCGGTTTCTCGTATCTACTTCTTGGAACAATTCTCTGAGTCTATTTGTAGCAATTTTGCAATTAACCCGAGGCAAAAATGCTTTCACATCTTTCAACGTGACCCTGTCAATCAGTATAATAAACATGAAAATGGTAGTTAATGATGCATTTTTTTATATATCGATATATAAAAAGTAGTGATACATAAATAATCTATACATATACTGCATTCATCATCATATAGAGAGAAATATGTAAAATATAAGAATAAATTGTATTAGAAAAGAACTTTACGTTTCACGAGAATTTTCCATCGCGTAAAACTCTTTTCTAAGCCATCTTTCAACTTGTAATGGATATGGTGCATTTATAGTGTCTTGTACCAAGTGACGCAATCCCTTGACCCATAGCTCACATTCTTTCTCACTAAGAGCTGACATAAATAATATGTTTTAGCAAAAGTAACCAACACTTAATTAACCAAAGAATATTATATTTACCAGATATGGAAAGAGTTTTCAGTCTAAATTCCGATCCATAATATATCACAAAACATCTTAGATTTTCAATTCTCTTAGCATCTTCAGGCCATTTTTCAAAGTCTTTAGATTGTTTTCCTATTCTAACTTCTTTGACCTCTCTTATTTCCACTGTAAATAAAAAATATTTAATAAATTAAAATAAATAATATTCAAACAATTATCGATACATATGCATAATTCAAATATGCAGTATCTGCAACTCCTCATGGATCTTATTCCAACAGATATCATGACAATACACACATGATAATATGTATTTTTTTATACATATCACAGTCCACACGACGCAGATTTACTTGAATTATAAAATAATGGGATAATAATCCTTATATAAGAATATTAACAGATAAAATTTAATCGGTCGCAAAATTTAAAATTGTCGTTAGAACAATATATATATAATAATAAAAAATACACAAGAAACTTCTTTATATTTGGAAATCAATTACAGGTGGTATATTTGCAATATTTATTCATTTCTATTATAGACATTTATATATATGTATAAATTTATACATATACTGATAAAAATATTAGGTAAATAGAATTGAAATTCCATAGATTTGTGCATGCAGACAGGATCATACCTGAACCATCGAAAGGTCTAAAAGTCGCACTCCTCGACCAAACAATTTGTCTAGTTTCTCTTCTTATCATCAAAGTTTTCTTTTCCGGCCGTTTTCTTGGAAAGAATTTAGTCACTACCGTACCCCTTTCAAGTTGACTAATAATCTGTTCCATTTCGGGAATAATTCCATTCATTTTTCAAGAATCGTATTACTCTGTAATGAATAACGTAATGTAAATCTATGTAACTTTAAATTTGATATGTACAGCTTAATATAGCTTTAAAAAATGCTATAACCTGTGTAAATTGATAAATAAAAACATTAATTTTATATAAAATATTTAAATAGGTGAAAACAAAGACAATATTAAAGGTATTTGATTTGGTATATTAAATAATACAGAATAGTTTTCAGAACATGTATAATTACTCTTTATTATACAAAAAATTGAGTAACACAACTTGTGTCATTATTACAGAAATAGGATATTTCTTATATTGTAAATATGTATATTGTAAAGATAATGTGTTACAGCATACCGATATCTAATCGTATCTTCCAATCGTGTTTTTAAAAGGTTGTGAATTACATTTCATACATATATGTACGTTCGATCTGACTTACGAATCTGATTTTAATAATTTGATTTATATTTTATCCGTCGCCATATCTCCATATCGCACGCGTTTGCGAAGGATACACATTTTCACATTTTCGAACTTTCTCTACCAGTCGAAACATCTTTTTTTGTAACCTCTACAAGATAAACCTAACCTAAACGATTTTCCTCAGGATTGTTTTTGCAAAAGATGATGTACATGGCGTGTAAATAAAATGATTACAATTGCAATTGATACGACTCGACATACGTGAGCCTAGATACGTATTCTAATATTCTAATATGCTCCGTTGATCTGTCTCGAAAGTGCCAGTTTTAAAAGGTAATGTCCGTTATGTTATCGTGAATTTTTTTCAATGTGCGCGATGATTTCCATCACTGTTTTATCACGATGTTTATGATGTACTTAAAGATATGTCATACCTGTCTCCGAAACGCGACACACTGTTGATTATGCTATATAAAAACACGTTTCACTTATCATGTGTAGGTATTGTTCACAATTCGCGTTTACATGAATTAGAGACTTCCGATTGTTTCCGGCGCGATCGTGCCAGAGGAAAGAACTTGAGAGAAGAGAGGAGAGTTTCATACATATGGCGGCAACATACGGCGTCAAATAATGCACGGATCAACGCACCACACGCACGCGTCAGCTTGAATACAAATAAGTATACGAATGCGCATACACACACACACACACACACACATGTATATATCATATGTACATACATACATATATATATCGTGAATCGTACGTGCCTAGATGTTCGCGCGCATCACCCTATACTTGTCTCATAATTGGATACGAAAAAAGACTTTTATCGGTCATTTAATAATTCTTTATAAAACTGCTGCGCGTGTAGTATTTCTTAACTTTACTTTCTTGTGAGTTTTCACACGCACGCACGCACGCACGCACGCGTGTGAAATAAATATTAAGGTGATTCTTTAGTAAATCGAGTTACCATTATAGGAATGTCTAATTTTTTAATATAACGAAGTTGAAGTATCGAAATTGAGGTGTGCAAAATTATACGATAGATTAACGATGAAATAAGAGAGAAAAAAACGTTGAAAATATAATTTTTCACGTGACCATGGACGTATCCGGGGGAGGGGGGAGGTTTGGGGGTTCTCAAACCCCACCGAAATTTTGTATTAATTATTATTTCATTTTGAGAGGACTTCGTAACTCGTTAACTCGCGTAACGCACATCCTGATAGCATCATTCATCCATTCACATCGGCCGGTGCCTAATAATTTTTCACTGCTTTACTAATGAGAATATTTTATTTTGAATAGGCTAATTAAGCGATGTACTCTATCGAAATTTCTCTTTCATTTTTAATTGTAAAAAACATACAACTTTACTTTTGACTTTATATGAGTTTTTTGCTATTACACAAAATATTTTTTTCTTTTCGTTACAAGACCATATAAGTAATTTTTAATACTTCTTAGTAAATACTTCTTACTCGTTAGTATTCGAGCATATGTAACAATAACAATATTAAAGAATTAAACATTTTGCTTGTAGTCGTTATTGTCTTTCTTTAAAAAAAAGTCTTTAAAAAATAAGTAAATGTTACATGATGTACAAAACGTAATATTTTTCTTCTTCAAAATGAGATACGAAGAGATTATTCTCTAGTAGCATACTTTATTTGAGAAACGCTCTGGCGAACGTTCTTAGGATATAGAAATATTCTGTGAATCTTCTTTAGAATGTCCCTTGGAGATCTGTGCTGTTAAGGTTAAAAGTTGTAAAAATATCCAAATGGAATTCATTAATGTTAAAAATTGCTGTAATCACAACAACAAAATTGGTACAGTGACGTTCGTTTCACTGTAATACCAAAATCTCTCTTTTTTTATTGTCATTCCGATTGGTGCACGATATAGGCTGTGTTCCAAAATTGTTTGCCAGCGTCTGGCAGCACTGTTAACACCGTTCCAAAAATCATCGTAGCACGCTGTGGCAGTGCTGCGAGAGAGTAAAGACGTTACTAATTTTGTCGTCATTTCCTGCTGCGGCTGCTGTGGCTGAAGAGATGAGGCAGTTACAGCACAAAGATGGCGGAAAAGATGGAGGAGTTAATTTTAATTGATGCTGAGAGTAATACTGAATTTAAAATAAATATTTCGGTAGAAAATGCTGAGAAAGCAAGAAGTAGTGAGTAGATTTATAATTTTTTTGTAGTCAGCTTTTTGTGGTCACATTTATTTATTCATACTTCGAATAATTATATATAATTTCGGCTAATTCTGAATCCGAATCACTAGACTCTTCATCACTAGAATCGAATGCTAATTTTATAATGGTTTCAAATAAAAATTTTTTCTGTATGGTTCTCTCCATACTTCTAAGTTATTTGTTTCTTTTCGCTGAAGTCGCTATACGTTAACAACATTCAAAATATCGTTCCAAAATGAAAGCTGCGTTTGCATGAAAGGCATGCTTACTAAAATTGGAACGCTATTGGTAGCATGCACTTATGACGACATACACGCAGCACTGGCAATCAATTTTGGAACACAGCCATAGTCAGGGGTTGCAATACTTTTTTAAAAATGGGTTTTGGAATGCAATCTACTCACCGAGCGATTGGTTCTTATTTGTCGACCCATGAATAAGAACCAATCGCACGGTGAGCAAGCTGCATTCCGAAACCTATCGAAAAATTTTCTTTCAATCCTAGGTTCAAGAAGACTAGAATTAAGGAGGATCAACTCGCGTGGTGGGGGTGAGTCAAAAAACGTCCGCGGCTATTCACACGATGTGCAGCGGCACTGCGCATTGTGTGAAAGTTCGATATAAGAGCGACAAAGTGACGATTATAGAACGATAGAGCGACAACTATATAGAGCGACAGAGAGGACTAATGAAGCGCAAGAGTGGGGGAAGTTATCCGTCGCCACTTTTTGCCTCACCCCCACTACCGCTATTGGCACGAATTGATCCTCCTTAGTTCTAGTCTTCTTGCCTGGGTTGAAAGAAAATCCCCTCCGAAAAAAATTTCACGATACGCCCATGACTGTAACAGATTAGAGTCCCTATAAAAGAGTCACGACGTCACAACATGAGGGGGTCGACCTCGTGATTGGTCAGATTTCGAGTCCCTTTAAACTCCGCCATTTGTAGATACTTTTGATGCGGTAGTAAATCTGTGAATTGGTGTGAGCAACTGTTTCATGATAGGCTGCGTTCAGCAGACTCAACAGTTTTGCAACCGTTTTATGATTATCTGCTGAGATAGGACCATTCTTCTAGATCTAAAAGTATGATCCAATTAGCGCCAAGGAAACTTCCAACAGTTGCAAAACAACGTTCTGCTGAACGCAGCCATATAGTAGTATAAAAAGGCGCGAACGCGAAATCGGACTATCAACTGTCAACCAGGTGAAATTATAAACAGTATTTAGAGGTCGCTCTGATTAAAGGGACACTACCTACTGCCGAAGTCAAATGAGGCGGCAAATTCAAATTTTAATTTGTCCGGATTTTAATGGCGGACCCTATATATGTCGTTTAGAAATGAATTTCGTTAGAGATTAATTTAAGTGATATAAATTTTCTATTTATATGACATTTTATTTTTGTTCATTTTTACAAAATAAAATAGATTTCGATATATAATTGATTCAATGTTGCTGCAATGTTTCAACATTGCAGCAACATTAACAATTAATGTGGAAAAATCAATAAAGGTCCAACTTGTGGTTCAATTTATTCAATATTAGGTTTGTTTTCTGTTCCTGCACTGGGACTGCACTAGAACTGAACTGAACCGAACTAGTAAATAAGTGGAAATCGTTGCTTATAAAATTAGTTGTGGTATAATTATTACACATTAACATGACATTTTCTAACCTTACAAATTTGATGCTCAATAGTTACGATTTTTAGCTAATTGTGACGGTTTTTATTTGTATGTATGCATTTTTAATGTATTGAAATGTAAATATAATGCGAGGTCTACAATAGAAGTCGTAGCGGTCGTAGGGTCTTAAATCGTAGAAAATTGACCAATCATCGTCGATTATTCTTTTCATATTCGACTGTGATTGATTAATTTTCTACGACTCAAGACTCTACGACTTCTATTGTAGACCCCGCATTAGTCTTTTAGATCGAGAAAAGTTTTTATTTCCATATACTTACCGTTTTATTACTCGTGGACTCTCGAACTTGCCACCATTTGCTATGCGTCATTTACGCGAGATCTGTTTTCTGTAGCTGAACTAGTGCACACTGGTGCTATATATTGTAGATATATGGATTATATACATATTATGGTACTATCCAAACGAAGGCAATGAATCTATTTATATGCATACACATTATACGCAAATACAAGTTATTGAGATACATGTGTAATCATTTACATTACGAGTATTACTCGCATATAGGTAATAAACTTCTATTGTCATGTAACAATTACTATAGATGCAACTTCATAATTAGATGCAAGAAACTAATTAGTAGACACTGACCATTGTATAATTATTCCAGAGACGCGAGTACCGTAAAGTATGACATGGAAGTTTGCACGACCTTAAAAGCATTAGGTTTAAGTCGTATTATTAAAATCATTGGTAAATGATGTCGAATAGGAGAGACAGCTCCGATGACCTTGACATATGTTGTCAAGGTCATGACCCTGAGTGACCAGGTTTTAGCCGTCGCTCGTCGTTCATTAAAAAGTTATTAACAAAAGAAGTTTGGAAAATGTCGTGCGTCCCTAATGCCCGTGTCACACTACGAATTGTGGATGCGGATCGGATTGGGATTGCGGATCGTTGGATTTGGATTCTTCGTTCACACTACGGACTACGAATTCAATTTGCAACATATGCTGTATCGCTAATGTCGTGTCATTAATACAGTGTCGTCGACGTGTGTATTTGCTGTGTATAGGGTGGCTAACCATTCCGAATTTTGTGGGACGTCCCAATTTTTAATTCTCTATAAACACGTCTCTATGATTAGCATAGGTAACCACAACAAACAATGCTTATTCATCCATCATAAATGGGTCACGTGACCAAACTCGATGTTTTATTGGCTTGGATCACGATTACGGATCGCAGAAATAGAGAGCCGTCTATTCTGCAATCTACAATCCGGATCCGCAAAACTGCCTTGTTTTGATTGGCCGAATTCCGATCCGCGATCCGCAATCCCAATCCGATCCGCGTCCACAATCCGTAGTGTGACACGGGCATAAGAGAGTTGCTTCGCGTGGAAAGTTGTTACGTAAGTGAGGAAGGATATAGAATAGTTTTTAATATTATACAGGGTGTCTGGTAAGTTTTGACAAAGCACTTATGTGTAGATAAAGCGGACTAAACTGACAATGAGTCAAAAAGTCCTATACCATTTTGAAATTTTTACAATAGTTAACAAGTTATTAATTGTTAAAGATATATTGGTCTTCAATGATTTTTTACTGAAATATTATTAATTTTACAGAAAAATTGCAAGAGACAAAAATTGTTTATTTTCTTCTCATAGAACTCTGAGAATTTTTTCAGAATTTTTTATCAACTTTTTAGTACTACAATTTCTTATTTTTTCCAACATAAGAAAATAGGATAATAAAAATTTTGAAAAAATTCTTCAGAACTTTATGACAAGAAAATAAACAATTTTTGTCTGTCGCTGTTTTTTTGTTAAGTTGATAGTGTTTGAGTAAAAAATTATTGAGTACCAATATTCAGCAATTTTAGTAATTAATATCTCGTTAATTATTGCAAAAATTGCAAAATGATAGAGGACTTTTTGACTCATTGTCAGTTTAATCCGTTCTATCTACACACAAAAAAGCTTTGTCAAAACTTACCAGACACCCTGTATATAGTAGAAATAAAAAGAAATTCCCTTGCTTTAACAACGCAAATTCTCTACTCGAAAAACAAAAATTATATAAGAAATTATATAAGAAAATATTTTGCGTTGTTAAAGCAGGGAATTTGTTTCATCGGAGTACAGTTGTGTCCAAAAGTTAGGTTTCATTAATAAACTTTTTTTGTTAATTTTTTTGTTAACTTTTTAACGAATAACGAGCGACGGCTAAAACCTAGTGGAGGTCACTCAGGGTCATGACCTTGACAACATATGTCAAGGTCAAGGAGCTGTCTCCCCTATTCCCGGCATATTTACCGAATCATCTTTTATGCCACAATTATATTATATACATATCGCGTTTTTGCAGATATCACTTTATCTTTACCATGGTGAAATTCTCCCTTGAGAAAATATAAATCTTGCAGGCGCTCAAAAAAACAGGTTGAAGAGCCTTTTGCATGACAAACAGAAGCATCCTTTGCGATTTGGGGGCTGTCTCGTACCAAAGACTATTGTAGCTGCAGTGTATATACTTAATTAATTCACTATCATCAGTAATACGCGTGTATTAACTAAATTCCGTAATAGGTAATTATACATACATGTTACATTTTTCAAAAAAATTTTTCTTACATTTTATCGCGCGTTTGAAGACTGTGATCTATCAGCTTTTGTCCTTCGAAACTGAGGCAGAATAGATGAATCAGTTGACTCAGAACATATACTACGTACCTCACCACTATAAAAACGCTGGCATTGTGCTGCGTGATCTCCATGCAGTATGAAAAGTATAACATTTTAATCTTTTGCATTTATTTTTTCGCAATTTTATGAAATGTAAATTCTGATTCTATACAGGATGTTCAGCGTAATGGTCCGCATGATTTTTTAGACACTTTCGACAATTAAAAAAAAAGGTTGAAAGGTAACTATCCATCTATTTCATTCATGTATATATTTCATATACATATATTTCATTATTTCAGTGCGTTGAATTTGTCTTGAAGATCCCTACAATATTATGGAAAAAAAATTGTATGCTATTTAAAAAATTCAAGATGACACCTTAACTTTTTTTTATTAAAAAAAATTTTTTTTAAATTTTTTTATCGCATGTAGCCCGCATGAAATAGATGGATAATCACCTTTCCACCTTTTTTTTTAATTGTCGGAAGTGTCTAAAAAATCGTGCAGACCATTACGCTCAATACCCTGTATAACTACAGTATAAAGAACATGTCGGATAGAAACTTAAAATAATAAATAAATACGTACTTGTAACAAGGTAATGCTAATCATTACTGTATTTAATGCTATTTGTAGAGCCAGTGTTATGGAAAATATATCTTCGATCAGTTGAGCGAATCTATGACAAAAATGAGGGAATAATATGAATTAAAATTTCTGTCTCTCTCTCTCTCTCTCTTTCTCTCGACAATGCCAGATCACTCACTTTAAAGCCTTTCGGTGCGTATATACGGAAAATGCAATTCGTTTGCGAAACGTGTCCCTTGCATGAGAATGTAAAACTGTTATGGTATCACTTTCATATTCATTACATTTATACATCAATCGTTCGAATCGAAATCTGCAAATATATTCACAATGATATGCATATAAATTTCGCTAATATTACAATTGTTTTTACCCGCCTAGGGCGAAAATACTGCAGACGTGTTCTATGTAAGTTAGAAGCATACAATCGTGAGCCACTATTCCGGTTACGGCTATTTCCCAGACCACGACAGCGTGCCAAAAAATATAGAAGAAATATTCTTTTTCGTCAACAAAATAATATCCTGGATGAACTGACAGTATAGGACGAGATTCGTTGAGAGGTAATACAGTATCTAGTAGTGGTGGTATAAGTGATATACACAGGAATAGAAATGCGGATATGAAGCAATATACTGTAACAAATCACAATATATACGTCGTCCACAAATATAGACATATTTCGTCCAACAATTCTGAATTGCAAATTTAAAAAATAATTTTAAGTCGTTATTTTCAAAAACAATAGAAATCGATATGTATAGGAGGTAAAAATCACACAATGATTTAATTGATTCTTACGCGAATATCCTAAAGAGTATCTCCTGCCATTTTCAGCATATCTCTTCATAATTTCATATTCTTCCGGTGTTTCCAATTCGTCCCATTCGAGGAATACGCGATCAATCAGAACTTTCATCTAGGATTACTTAATTAATTAATAATTTTTTTATATATAACATTTCTTCGTAACTTAATGCACTCTACTATGGAATTACAGTTCGAGATACCACAAACTCCCTGCATATGTAATAAATTCGATCGTCGTAACACGGCTAACACGTACTTTATATCGATTTAAGTGACATGTGTACAGCTTCACTAATGTTATAATTGTCAACATATGTGCTGCCATGGTTTGAAATATACATTGCATGTCTCCGTCACATATGACGAATTTAGCCAACTGGAAATACACGTTTATTCATCGCTTAAATATTCCACACTTGATCATGCTCCTATAATCAATTTTATCAAAATTGTAGTTGTCAATTACCTGTGGAATAACTATAGAAAATGTGCTTAAAGTCACGAAGCTCAAATAGATTAATTTCGTTTTTGGATTCTGATATGGCCATTGACCAACCAATGATGATACTTTTTTAACAACCCCGTAATAATTAGAATTCATAGTTCAAAGGCAGCTTCGTCTAGTCGACTAACTTGAAAATTTTATTTTATCCAAGTCTTTGTCCCCCTTGGTATAGGGGGTTAATTTAAAATATGCGCGCGCGCGCGCGCGCGCGTGTGTGTGTGTGTGTTAACATGTCATACATCCATATATAATATTGATGATATATAATGTTGTATGCGCCTCCTCTATAACAGCTGCAGTTTTCATGTAGCTAATCAAGGTGTGTCTCTACGCAGCAATGAATGACACGTAATTCTTATGTAGGGCATGAATGGCATTTATTTCCTTGACACTAAATATAATGTAAAGGAAAGCGAAACTCTACTGACGGATATGCCGTTTCTCTTTAGACGTAAGGACGTAATAAACATATTGATCAGCAGAAAGTTTCATTTTTTTCGTTCGGTTTTTTTTTCTCTGAAAGTTGAACCTTCTCATTTGAAGACTCGTAGAAAGTTAAATTTATGTGCAATACACACAACGATACTTGGATATTCGCGCAAATCGTTACTTAATACGAATTGAAAATATTACATACATATGCAATTAATAACAACTATTCTAACAGGAGAATTTCTCAAAGATTATGATATGTGTTTTGCTTTTGATAATGATATGCTGCAGCGCAATTAATCGCCGGCTACTAATAGCTATTGAAAGGATGCGAGTACCGTATAGTATGACATTGAAGTTTGACATTGAACCTTCAAAATAAAAGCGTAACTTGTCGTTAAAGGAGCTCCAAAGCAATATTTGCTTGTGATAATCTTCAGGTCTTACCGTAGTGAAGCTCTCTCTAGAGAAAAAATATAAACTTTGCCACCACTTAAGAAACTCAATCGAAGAGTCTTTATCATTATCAATATAATTAATTTTTGTGACTTTGTGGATACTTTGTACCAACAGCTATTGTATCTATAAATTTGTATTTCGTATAAAATATAAGAATGAAAAACAAAAATATGTAGATGAGTGATAGATATCTTTTTTTTTAGAAAGAAAAATCTTACATTTTGTCGCGTATCTGAAGACTATGATCTATCAGCTTTTGGCCTTCAAAACTCAGAAAAAACAAATGTATCAGTTCACCAATGATGTATAATGTATATCTCATTGATTCTAAAATATTGCCATCGTTCTGCTACATCATCTTCAGCATAAAAAAGGTAGGTATATTTTAATTTGTTTTACATAGTGCATACATGTACCATTTTATAACAAATGAATATATACTTGTAGTAAGGTGATGCTCATCCCTATTGTTACTATCAATATTTGTATAGCGAAAGGTACATACGCTAAACGTATCTTCAAGAAGTTGCGCGTACCTGTGACAAACGAGAGAGATAAGATTTTAACGATGATTCGAATTTGATCGTTTCCGGATATTTGTTTATCTTTAAAGAGATCCATATTACATATTACCGTATTATAACGGTATTTCATTCGATTTTATACATTTATCTTAAAGCTTTTCGATGTACATGCACAATGAACGCGATTTTTTTGCGATATCATCCGTATTAGTATTTATAGTTTTCACTTGGTCATTGCGATTATAAAATAAATATTCAAGACGAAATCTATAAGCAATTCGTACGGTATCCATTTTGTGTGGTATCTGAATAGAATTATAAAAATATTCATACGCCTCGTTTACATTGCGTATTAAATTATTTACTTACCCGACTACAGCAAACATACTGCAAACATGTTCAATGTAAGTTACAAATATACAATCGTAGGCGACTATTCCGGTCATAGCAATTTCCCAGGCTACAACAGCATGCAAGAAGATGTAAAAAAAGTATTCTCTTTCATTGACAAAGTAATATCCTGGATACGTCAATAGAATAGAGCGGGATTTGTTGAGAGGATAATACAACATCCACAGTTGCGGTATAAGAGACATTGACAGGAATAGTCAAAGAGCTACAAAGCAATACACTACGCAAAAAAAGATGAAATAATCATCTAATAATTGTTAAATTATATATTTTTAAAACAAAACAAAGATAAGAGGTGTGCGGATGGAGATTGCATAATTTATTCTTATATGAGTATCATATTCATTATAGTATTTTGGAAAGCTCTCGAGATAAGCTACAAGAATATGTAATAAAAAATAGGGGTTTCCATTTGAAAAATATTGATGACCTTGACCTGATTTTGACAAGGTCACTCAAAGTCAAGTCCACATTTCCATCATGTGTCCCCCTTCAAGCCGTACAACTTTCGTTTGAAAAATTTTTCAATAAAATCATCGATTCGCGAGATAATCAACCATATCACTTAAAATGAAACACCCTGTATATTAAAGTAACCAACTCCTTAAGAAAGTAAGGAGGAACATTGAAAAAATTCAATATTAATTATTGTAATTAAATTTCAATAAATTATCATATTTTAAATAATTGTTAACAAAACACATAAACAATATTATATTACTATATTTGTAAATGATTAGTAACTACTTAATGTATAACATCACATGAAATCACAACAAAAATTATGTCAAATTACAAGAGATCACATTTTATTTTTTAAAATTGTACTTTTTTACTGAACGTATTTTATGAATAAAATATCTCGGTTTTTAAATTAAAAAATCATAAAGTTCTTCACATATTAGTAAAAAATTGTATTGCACATTTATTATTTTCACTTATTATTTTTACTCTCTCTTATTATTTTTATTTATTATTTTTACTTATTATTCTGTATTTATTATTTTTACACTTAAAGGAGGGACAATTTATAATTATGTTCATAATTTGGACAAAATTTGAAATGCGTTATAAAATGGGACGAAAGGTTGAAATTTGGGACGGTTGGTTATTAAAATGTATACACACACACATTACTCACTTTAAAGCCTTTCGATACGTATATACGAAAAACGCAATTCGTTTGTGGTACATGTCACTTGTATGAGAATGTAAAATTCTCATGGCATCTTTTTCTCGTTATGTTTATGCACTGTTAAATCTGTATAGTGTCAAATGTAACCATTGTTGTCAATCAGTGTGTGTCAATCGTTCGAAACGAAATCTGCAAAAATATATTTGCAACAATATAGTGCGTGACATTTGCATCAATTTTGCTAATTCGATAGTTCAGTTTATTTTTACCCGACTAGAGCGAAAATACTGCAGACGTTCGATGTAAGTTAGAAGCATGCAGTCGTGGATGACTATTCCAGTCATAGCAATTTCCCATGATAGCATGTGAAAAGATATAAAAAGAAGTATTTCCTCTCGTCAACGAAGTAATATCCTGGTGTGTAGGAGAGATTCGTTGAGGTAAAAAATGACATCCAACATTTGTGAGGGACATAGACATAAACACATACACAGCAAAATAGCAATACACTGCAACACAGAAAGAGCATTCACCTAACGTTAATTAATTAAACTATATAATTCCAAACACAGAAAATGAAAACAGCCAGAGGTGAAGGTAAAAATTGCCTAGTTCATTCTTATACAAGTATCCTAAGAAATACCTTCTGCCATTTTTGGCATATTTTTTCATAATTTCATATTCTTCTGGTGTTTCCAATTCGTTCCAGTCAAGGAATAACTGATCGATAAAAATTTTCATCTTGAAGTGTCAACAATTAATAATAAATAATTTAAATAATAACATTAAGATATATTTATACTTTTGTATACATATAATTCCACATAATGCCACAAGAAACAAATAATTTTACATACTTTACATCGGTAAAGTAACATGTATACAACTTGACCAATGTTACGGTTGTTAACATATAGAATGTCATAGTTTCAAAGATACATTGTAAGTTTCCGTCGCACCTAACAAATTTCACTATCTAGAAATTCAAATAATACAGCTCATTATTCCAGCCACTTTTTATTGAAAACTGATGATTACCTGTGGAATAATTATAGAAATCGTGCTCAAAGTCACACCAAAATTACACAAAACAATCTCATTATTGGTCTCAGAATAGAGTCACTGGCCGGACAATGATGATTCTTTCTTAATAACGTCATAATGGTGACTCCAGTTCATAGTTTTAATCACAGAAAAAGATTTTTCGTTTCTGACTTTGTTTAGGTAATTTATTTCAGACTTTTATTTCACCCTCTTGAGGCGAGACATAGTTTAAGATCCTGGGCAAGTTATGCATAATGCAAATGCTACATCCCTACAATTGAGTTTCATCATATTATCGCAGCACATTTCTGCGAATTATGATGCATATTATAGCTTAGTACATATAGAACGGTAGCAGTATTTATTTTTTTGACAGTAAATATAACGTAGATTGTAGAGGGTACTAAGGTTCCATTATTGATAGAAGTATCATTCAGCATGTTACTAAGTTCCCTGCGAATGGAACTTATCGATCAGTAGAATACTTCCATTTCTTGTCGCGGCAGTTCTAGAAGCAATTTCCTCATTCGGAAGGTAAAATATTTGTTTAACAATGTACCTTTATATATGGTCGAATTAGATATAATATCAATTATGAGAGATACACAAATTAAAACATTACATATATGACTATTAAAAGTATATATTATCATGTATTGTACTAAAAATATTAAAGATAGACGTGTGTCGTTTTCAATAATTCATTGGTATCTAAGAAAATATTATCTCTATTCTATATGCAGGATTGGCAATGTTATCCCATAAAAATAACTCGTTACCGTTACCGTTCTTTTTCCCCAAAAGTAACTCGTTACCGTTATCGATACTCAAAATGTAACGAGTCGTTACTTTTTCGTTACTTTTTTTGCTTGATGCTAACAAAAATATTATAGCGTTTTTCATTGGCAAAACTCAGTGCACATTAAAGCCGTTGTACACTACTCTAATCTGAATGTAAAAATGAAATATCTCAATTGATATAATGTCCAAAGGGCATTTTATCTAATTTAAAAATTTTCAATACATTTTATTATGCTATTTGATAAAATAGTATAATAAAATGTATCGAAGACTTTTTTCGCGGTTTTTATCGCGTTTCTATATTTTTATTAAACATACACGTTTGCGTCGATTTGTGTGTATACGGATTTAAATTGCACTGAGTGCGCACTAGTTTTGTCAATGAAAAACGCTACTATATGCAGATTTTTGCAATAAATATTCTGAAGAGAAGTCAGAATTCTATCTTTTGGTAGAGGAATAAAGCTCAAAAACTTATATATATATATATATAATATGGTATATACGCGGTTTAGTTACGTCTAAAACTTTGTGGCAGTTGCTAGAAATAAAGTAACGATAAAAGTAACTAGTGAAATCGTTACCATTACCCCAAAAATGTAACTTCGTTATCCATTCGTTACCGAAAAAAGTAACTTGTAATGGTAACGATGTTACAAATAACGCGTTACTTGCCATCCCTATCTATTATATATGTATACGAATGGAGATTTTTTTTCTTTTTCGTTTTAGCAACTGACGTACAAGAGAGAATGTACAGACTTTACTGTATATAATTTTATTCTAAGCAATTTAATAGTAGAGAATCCGTTTACAAATTTATAATTCATCTTTCTCGAATTAAATTACACAATTAATTATTTTAGCGGACTTTGCAAATGGTTATGAGAGAAAAGTGACTTTATCTTACTTATTTGCTTTAAGGGGATGCTGGAGTGATCGCCGAACTTGATCGATGTCGATAGTACAGATTTTTTTAAAATTCTAAATAAAAAAATCAGTAATAGTGACATCTTTTATAATTAATTTCGTATATTATCGTTCTGTCTCATTCAAACACATACATCTGTCCTTATCTAACATATTGCAACGCCATCTCTTGCAAGATCGAACACCTACTGCTAGACACAATTATTGCTGTGTTTATCATTCCGAGTCTTCGCTCAGCATTCGTATACATGTCATTTGCAGATCGATATAAACCTTTCTTTTTAAGCTTTTAATCTTAGTTTTATAAATTCAATATTATTTGTGCACGTAAAGAATTGGGTGCTGTGGATTATCGTTTTGTCATACGAGCTATACAATTTTTGTATTAAAGAAACATCTACGTCAGGTGACAGCTCTTTGAATTGAAAAAATGATAAGTTTTTAACTTTTTTTCGATATTTTTAGTATAAAGTCCATTACAGCACCACTAAATTTTGCGTCTACTTTAATCCGGTATAAGGATTTTTGATTCCGTTCAGTAAATTCAGAGATTTTTATATCAATCTGTAATGTTCCTACAATTTGGTCATTCCAGCATCTTCTTAAGGGGATTCTAAAGCCGACAAAAAATTTTTCTTAAAATTTCAATTTCGAAGCTTTCTTGTCTTTCTCGGCATAAACTCCATCTCATAGACACGTATTAATGCGTATACTTTAATCCTGGAAAATGATTTTCGAATCTGTAAAAAAGGAAAAAAGTAATTGTTACACAAAAATTACGATTTTGTCGGTAATACAGACAACTTTAGGATCCCCTTACGTATACAATGTGAGTGTGATTTATATCTTATATTGCGAAATGGTATCGGTAAGTGATCCTTATATATTCTGTTACGTAAATGTTAGAGTTTTTTTTTTCTAAATTATTAAACCTTACAATTATATATTAGCAATAGTCATACGTCTCTTCTTTCATTTACACAAAATATTTCGAAGATGTGAATATTTTCTTATGATGCGAGTTTTGTTTGATCGCTCAAGAGAGAGAACTAATACTATTAATACACAAAGATAAGCGAGTAATAAAAATTCACAATATAATAAGTTACAATGTTACTGTAAATAATACTCACATGCAAATGGGTAACAAGCTTGGTCTGATGTTACATAAGATTGAGTTATGATTTTGCGGACAAACTAGATGCAGAAATAATATTTGGGCATCGAGTATTGCTTAATTATTCCAAGGACGAAAGTACAGTAAAATATGATATTGAAGTTTGCACAATCTTAAAACATAAATTAAATTATTAAATAAATTGCTATTTTACGATATACAATGTATATTATATTATATTATATTATACAATGTATATTATTTTACGATTACAATGTATATTATAGTTTGATCTTTACCATGGTGAAGTTTTCCATTGAGAAAATATACATTTTGCTAGCGCTTAAGAAAATAGGTTGAAAACTCTTTCGCATGATGAACAGAAGCATCCTTTGCGATTTGGGGGATGTTTCATACCAAAGGCTATTATAACTGCAATGCTTCAATGAACTAAATTCCAATAAAATAATTATTACATAATTATTCGTCTTACATTTTATCACGGGTTTGAAGACTATGATCTATCAGCTTCTGTCCTTCGAAACTGAGGCAGAACAGATGGATCAACTGACCAATGACATACATCATATACCTTATCAATTCTAAAATACCGGCTTGCTGCTGCGTGACCTACAATACGAAAAATATACTTTTTAATTCCTCGTGCTTAATGCCTCTTTTACAATTTAAAAGAAAATACATAATTATATCTGCAGATTCTAAATGTGAAAATACATATTGGATAGAATCTTGAAATGAATAAAAACGTACTTGTAGCAATGTAATGCTGATCATTATTGTATTTAGCGCTAGTTGTATAGTCAGAGTTAATGAAAATGTATCTCCGATCAATTGAGCAAACCTATGACAAAAAGTGAGGAATATGATAATAACAAAGAGGAATATATTATAATAATAAGAATCGAAATTTCTATTTTTATCTATATTGATAGATTATTCACTTTAAAGCCTTTCGGTGCGTATATACGGAAAATGCAATTTGTTTACAGTACATGTCACTTGTGTGAGAATGTAACATTTTCAGGTTATTGTTGTATATTAATCGTTCAAACCGAAATCTGTAAATATAACCTCAATGATATATGCGTATGGCGTCAATTTTGCTAAATAAGACTATATATGTTGTTTTTACCCTACTAAAGTGAAAATACTGCAGATGTGTTCTATGTAAGTTAAGAGCATACAATCGTGGGAGAGTATCACAGTCACAGCAATTTCCCAAGCCATAATAGCATGTGAGAAAATATAGAAGAAATATTTTCTTTCATCAACGAAGTAATATCCTGGATATATCGGCAGTATAGGGCGAGATTCATTGAGAGGTAAAACGACATCCAACACTTGCGGTATGAGAGATAGGGATATAAATACATACACGCCAAAATAATAATACACTACAACAGATGAAGCGTTTGCCTAATAATAGCTAAATTATAATTTCGTAAATAAATGTATTAAGCAAGAAATGAGTATGGAGATGAATCTAGTAAACGAGAATAAATTGAAATGGATAGAAATGAATTCATTTCGACAAGCAAATTCGCGCTTCTGATTTTTCAAATCCATTTGAATTCTTGAATACATCTAAATTCAACATGATGAATAGCTCTTTCGTATTTTAATTCATTTCAATCAAAAAATAATTAGTTGGAAAGCCGAATGGGTCCTTAAGAATTTGTTTAGATCCAGTAGATCTTAATTTTTTCTTACATCAGGTGGGCGAAAACAAGGTGATCCTTCGTAATTTTTTTTCACAAGAAAGATTAATGTTTATCGATTTCAAACTTTTTACATGTTTTAGTATAATTATTGTGAAGTACGTTTAAATTTTTATGTGAAAAAAAGTATTCTAAATAATAAAAACATAAACATTTAGTTTGGCGGTTCGCCACGACGTAACGATTTTGTGGGAATCCTAGCGGCTGTAATTCTTGCCTGAAACAAAAAATTAAAAAAGATTTTTAATTTGTATAGAATATCATCCTAAGTGAACCTAAAAAATTAAAAAATATATATATATAAATTGCAATTTTGTGCGACTTTGAAGAAAAAAGTTATGATTTTCACTGGGCAGCGGCCGTTTCTTTATGCAAAAAAATTGTTAATACTGATTTTTATTTAACTTTTTAAACTTTTTAAAAATGTTTTTAAAAATTTTATTTAACTTTTTTAAAAATGTAGATCAGGGGAGCCTCCCCCAATGACCGTGACCTTGACATATGTTATCAAGGTCATGACCCTGAGTGACCTTGAGGAAGTTTCAACTGCAGGACGTTACTCGTTAAAAAGTTATTAACAAAACAATTTTTAGGAGTAGTATGTAATTTTCGAACACATAGCTATACATATTTCAATAATATAACGTTGTAAAGTGTATGCGTGGATGCAATAGGTGGAACACGATTCATCTCCGACTCCCTCCCCCCTTTTTATTTTCTATCCATTTCATGAACAGAATCAAATTTATGTCTTTAGATATCAATTCATTTCAATTCATTTCAATTCAGCTCCGGACTCTAAAGCGCGAACTCGAATAAATTAAAATAAATTGCAATTTTTAATTCATTTCAATCCATTTTCGTTTACTGGGAAAGTGGCATAATTAATTCTTACATGAATATCCTAAAGAATATCGCCTGCTGTTCTTGGCATATCTTTCCATAATTTCATATTCTTCTGGTGTTTCCAATTCGTTCCAATCAACAAATAACTGATCAATGAGGACTTTCATCTAGGGATGCCATCGATTAATAATACATTTTACTTAATATAATTTAATATATGCTCTAATGATAGAACACAAATACACATACAACACTTATACGTGCAACATTAAAATATTATATTCTCTTGAGTATGATATATGGTATGAACGCTACAAGAAATGAATGACTGCGTTCAGTAGACTCAACAGTTGAGTGAGTGCTTGCTGCTATTGATGTATTCTTCTAAAATTCTGATCTAAAATTCTGATTGGGTGATCTAAAAGAATATACTAATAACAGCGAGTGCTCACTTAATTGTTGAGTCCTCTGAATGCGCCCAATAATTTTACGTACTTTACATCGGTTAAAATAACACGTATACAATTTCACCAGTGTTATAGTTGTTAACATACAGGACGACAGAGTTTCAAAGATGCATTGTAAATTCCCGTCACATATAACAAATTTAGCTATCTATAGAAATTAAAATATTACAGCTGTTTCAACTGTCACTTTTATTGAGAATTAAACTATAAAAATCTTACTGGACCGTACATTTGAAAATTCAACAATAAGAAATAGAAATAACGGTCAAAGCTAGATCTTTAATGCTTAAATAATTCAATCTGAATTACTATATATACTATATATGTACATATTAAATTTGACAAGCAATTTTTTATAATTTGATGCTCAATCAGGCATCCTATTAGAAAGATGTTAATCTGCTGAAAAACTGTAAATAAATTTATTGCGAAAAGTATCTCGGCCAGGAGTCGAACTCGGATCTCTTGTATTCCGTACGAGCATCCTAAGCCTTTAAACTATCGAGACCTTAGTAATATTCTTCGCAATAATCAGTGTATGTATGGAAACGTCTTTATTTCAGGCGACATAATATTGAGAATTATTAGCATTACCTGTGGAATAATCACAGAAATCGTGCTCAAAGTCATCAAGATCATACAGAATACTCTCGTTATTGGTTTCTGGTAGGGCCACTGGCCAGACAATGATGATAGTTTCTTAACAAGATCATAATGACTCCAGTTGGTGTTCATAGTCATACGATCTTAGTGATAGTCTTTCGTTTCAGACTTTTATTTCATCTGAGACTCCCTTGGTACGAGAAATAGTGTGAGATCCTGGACAGGTCATGCATAATGCAAATGCTATATGCCTACAATTGGATTTCCTCATAGCCATCATGACACATTTCCGCGAATAAATGACGCGTAACTCGAACGTATGGATGGTAGTAGTATTTATTCCTTTGACACTAAATATAACGTAGACACAAGTGAAGCCCTTGATAGGTGTATCACTTTAGCATGTTAACAGGTTCCTTTCGAATGGAACTTATCGATTAATAGAGTATTTTTTTCACTTGTGTCAGTTCTCAAAGCAATCTCTTCGGGAAGTAAAATCTATTACATGTTTCACAATGATACTCTTATCTTTAGTAGAATTTGATATAGATAGAGTGTCTTACAATTACCGTTTTCTCTTAAGAACGTTTTCTTGAGGTAATTTTGAGATGAAAATTCCGAGGGGATACTCACCTACGAAAGTGATTTCCGATTTCTTGTATTCATGGTTATTTCAACGTGATTGCAAAGTGATTTTACCTGTTTTCCGACAGAAAGTTCGAGACGCGCGACTGAGCGTACGACAATGTTTTTTTGTTCGATTTCAGATGATTTTTTTATTTCAATGAGGAATGCTTGACTGCCTCATTTACTGAATTTCTCGTTGATTTCGTAGGTGTGAGTAGCTCCTCGGAAAATTCTAATACAAAAATGTCGGGATTACAATAGTTTTTAAATTATAATTGGTTAAAGATAGTTTGTAATTCAAAAACTGTTATAGGCTCGATATTTTCGTATTAGGATCTCGTCTTAGAATGTTCAGAAGAATCCCGAAATAATAATAGAACTTTAAAAGTAAAATGGTTTTTGACTTATAAGCATTTAAAGTTAGTTTATAATTCAAAAAATTATTGTAGTTTCGACATTTTCGTATTAAGATTTTCTCAAAATTACCTCAAGAATACGTCCTTAAGAGGAAGTACGGTAGTTGTGAGATACCCTGTACATAGATTTTAGGCAATTATCACAAACATTACATTAGGATGGTTAACAAAAGTATATTATATTGCAGAATTGACAAGTAACGCGTTATATATATATACATATACACACAGGATGTCTCTTAAGTAAGGTCAGGGCCATATTGGGGTCGTAGAAGAGGTCAAGGGGAACAAAAAAGTCTATATATATATATATATATATACTTGTAACGCCGTTACCGTTACAAGTTACTTTTTTCGGTAACGATTGGGTAACGATGTTACATTTTCTTCTGAGTAACGTTCATGGTAACGCAGTTACATTTTTGGGGTAATGGTAACGATTTTATTAGTTACTTTTATCGTTACTCTAATTCTATTTACATAAAAGTTTTAATCATAACACACACTAGAGCGTATATACATTTATCAGTTTTTGAGTTTTATTCCTCTACTAAAAAATAGAATTCTGACATCTTTTTTATATTTACCACAGGAATTTAATTACGCATATAATGGTGTTTTTTCATTGGCAGAACTAGCGCGCATTCAGTGCACTTTAAAGTCTGTGTACAATCGACGTATGATTAATAAAAATATAGAAACGAGTTAAACCACGAAATCCTCAATGCATTATATTATACTATTTGATAAAATATACTTTAGGCACTTCATCAATTGAGAAATATCTCATTTTTACATTTAGAGTTGTGTACATCGGCTTTAATGTGCACTGAGTGCACACAAGTTCTGCCAATGAAAAACGCTATAATATTCTATTAGTATCAAGAAAAGAAAGTAACGAAATTTAGACCTCTCCGCGTCTATATTAGCACTTTATGCTCCATCCAAGTTTATACGTCCATTTTATACGTCCAAGCTCGTTATATTTTGAAGAACGGTAACGGTAACGAGTTACTTTTTAGGAAAAAGAACGGTAACGGTAACGAGTTATTTTTATGAGGTAACGTTGCCAATCCTGTTATATTGTAATAAAAGTATTAGAGACACATACAAATATATATAGATATATATATATCGTCATTGTTGTCATCGTTCAATTGTTGGATAGGAAGTAATAACGTTTAAGTTATTAAAAGGACGCGAGTACTGTAAAGTACGACATCGAGGTTTGTAGAACCTTTAAGATAAGAGCACCAAATGTTATTAAAAAGGCTTCGAAAGAACATTTGCGACAATTCTTGCTTTACCATAGTGAAGGTCTGTAGAGAGAAAATGTAAACTTTTCCTGCGCTTAAGAAACTCGGATAAAGACTCTTCATCATCACTAGCATGATTATCTTTTGTAATTTCATGGATGCTTTATACCAGGAGCTGTTATACCTGCGATATTTTTAAGATACACGAAATACAGGCAATAACATTATATTTGAATCTATAATTAGTCACATATATATTGTTTAGATGAATCGAAAATAATATCATCTTACATCTTATCGCGTATCTGAAGGCTGTGATCTATCAGTCTTTGTCCTTCGAAACTAAGAAAAAATAAATGAATCAGTTGGCCAATGATATAGAACACGTATCTTGTTGCTTCTAAGATATTGCTTTTATCCTGTGTAATCTGTAGCACAAGAAATACGTACAACATTTGAATTCTTCTTCATAGAGTGTCGCTTTGGGTGTGTAATGGGTTTTAAAAATTGTAAGAATTATGTAATCAGACGTACTTGCAGTAAAGTAATGCTCATTCCTACCGTTACTATGAATATCTGCATAGCGAAAGGTATAGTAAATGTATCTTCAAGAAGTTGCGCATATCTGTAACAAATGAGAAATTTCAATTGTAAAGAGTTATATATCATTTTTAAATTTATCCTGTGTGCACATTTACGTACGTCTATGCAAATGTGCATGTTACGTTTCGTATTACTTTTTACCATTCACATCGTACACTTACTCTAAAGCTTCGCGGTGTTTACGTACGAGGAATGCAACTCTCTTGGAGTATGTAGTATCGTCAGAGTTTATCGATGATACGATTTCCACTTTATTTTTACAATCGTGAAACAAGTGTTCATAATGAAATCTGTAAATAGTTTGCGCAATATCGACGCCATTTCACGTGTCTCTATTATTACGAGATTACATGCTATAGGGCAGGGAACGGAAAGTTATTTTTTTAAAAGTAACAAGTTGCAGTTACCGAGTCAAAAAAGTAACAAGTTATCGTTACTATAGTTATAACTGATTTTTAAAAGTAACTACAGTTACCGTTACTTAAGAAGTATTCATTACTTTTTCGTTACTATTTACAATCAGTCTAAGTGCTAAAATACAACCAGTCTAAAAAAATGTATTTTTGCGATATTTTTTGTATAAATGTTGATAAAAGCAATATACATCAATGACACTAGCTTTATTTTTTAGTTTTTCTTTAAAAACATAATTTTGTAATTCTGAAATCTGTAAAATATGCGGCAAACTGAGATATCTGGCTGATATATCACGTAGAAGTCTAAAATAATGCCTGAAATAATGGTATATTTCTCAGATGTCAAAAATCATTGCAGGGGCGTTGCGGCAGTTGACAGCTATAAGTATATTTCAGGAATTATTTCTTCTATATGACATAGATATCAGACAGATATCGCAGTTTGCAACATATTTTACGATAAAACTTTCCCTTTATACAGTCCGCACCAAATGACCTCCAACTGACCTTGACCTTGATTCTCAAGGAAGTCAAGGTCATTGACTTTTCCATCATTAGTTATTCATTAAAGAATTATTAAAACGGTCTTGAAATCAGAATAAATTATGAATACTATCTAAAGACTGAAGATTGAGTAAACTAAAATTATGTCATAAATATATTAGGTTCAAAATACAAAAAGTAGCTGTAAAATTAATAACCGTTACAAAAAAATATAATTGCTTTACCGTTACAGTTATCAAAAAAGAATAGTAACGTTACCAAAAAAGAATAGTAATAGTTATCAATAAATTACCAAAAAAGTAACTTATAATTATAATTTCGTTACAAGTAACGAGTTACTTCCATTCCCTGAGGTAGCTTTGTTTGCTCGTGTCATAAATAATTTCCTTACCCAGTTATAGCAAATTTGCTACAAACATGCTCGACGTAAGTTACAAACAAGCAATCATGGGCAATTATACCGGCTATAACAATTTCCCAGGCCACGATGGCATGCCAGAATATTTGAAAAAAATGTTCTCGGATGTCTACGAAGTAGTATCCTCGATATGGCGGTAATACGGGACGGGATTCGTTAAGAGGCAATATGATATCGAGCGTATGTGGAATAAGGGACATTGACATGAATATAATTATCGCTGCGAAGCAATATACTGCAACGTACTGTATTAGCGAAATACTTGTGAAAAACACAACTTATGTAAATGTCATATATAACACACACACACACACACACACACACACACACACACACACACACACACACACACACACACACACACACACACACACACACACACACACACACACA
>NW_017256778.1:203498-205470 GCF_001594055.1 Mycetomoellerius zeteki | reverse complement strand
ACACACACACACACACACACACACACACACACACGACGCGAATATAGATCGGTCACATCAATTTCAACTCACCAGAATATATCAAAGAGAATCGTCTACCATTCGCAGCGTAGGACTTCATAATTTCGTATTCTTCATAAGTATTTAATTCTTTCCAATCGCAGAGCAAGTGTTGAGTAAGATCTTTAATCTGATTAAGAGTATTGATCGTATTAGAATCTTTATTACGTTTATATAAGATTTATGTTAAAAAAAAATATAATTACGAAGTGTCTATATTTCTTTTTTCCTTTTTATTAAATTTCTAATTAATGTCTAATTTTCTAATTTGGACATATTTATTGAAGTACTTCTAATATCTGATATTTATGTTAAAAAACGTACTGTATGAATGTTGAATTGGAAGGTGAACACCTTCAATAGAGCGACAAATGATAATAAATACGCTGTCATCGCCTGAAAGGTGCAATGCAAGCTTTTCTTGCACATAAATTGATATGCTATCTGTGAAAAAAGTATCAATTATATAATATTCCTAACAATAATTTTCCTAACAAACTTTCTTGTCGTCGATTATCTCGTTGACAAAAGTATAATATATCATACCAGTATCAGTTACCTGTGGTATCAGTATAGTTAACAAGATTATAGTTAACAAAGCTATACGAAATATTCTTGTTTTTGGCTTTAAATATGGCCACATACCAGTGAGAGATGATATTTTACAAACGATATCATAATAACGGCTGTAAATAGTTTCCATAGCTTTCGGATAAACTCTGCGCTCTCCGTACAGCTCGTAATAGTCGTGTTGTCCTTTCTTCTCTGTCACGATCAACGAATTGAGAGAATTGCTATTATCGGACGTGACTATCTCTCTCTCTCTCTCTTTCTCTCTCTTTCTCATGTGATAAAACTTTATTATACATATGTATACGCCACACAATCCTTACTAAATAATTTTTTGTATGTCGTATCTCTCAGTGACTGACACGTATGTACATTTTGTGGTCAGAGTGGTTTGAGGTAACGTTTGTTCCTTTGACACTAATTGTAAGTTTTCTAAGTGACGATATCGATTTTCCAAGTTCCTTCCTTCCAAGTATAGAATACATCGATTACAGAAAAAAATAATATGATGGAATATTGATACTTGTCGTTACGTAAGAGATACGTGTTCTTGCATAATGCGAGTGGTATAATCCCTCGAGAAAGAGACCAATGTCGCGTGTGATCTGCACTCGATAATATCGTTGTTCAAACGAAAAGACCTTATTTAACTATTTTGATAATACCGATAATACAAATCAAACTTCGTTTCTCGGATATCTTATTTAAATAATATAAAAAAAAACATATTGGATGTTCCACTTCAATGGGGACAAGTGTGCAAAATTTGTGAAGTCGAAATAACACGTTCGAGGGCTTAAAATTTTCGTTTTTATATGTGGTTTAAGGAAAAACATGGCGTTTTTTTAAATTCAAAGCTTGGCTGCTCCAATGTGAGGCGGTTAGAATAAATAAAAAACTTATGAAAATTATTGAAAATATTTATTTCATTGATCAGGTGATCCAAAATTCATTCAATTTCCATGAAAATCGATATTTATGAGTTTTTCGAATCACTCATGAACAATCTGTAATCATATTTCCAAAATTAAAAATGACAGATCCAGAATGTATTTTCCAATTCATTATAAATTTTTGTTCACAATCTATGAATCTTGATTAAATGCATCTTGGGAGTCCCTCACATCTATCTTCATGGGAAAAAAATCAATTTTGGATCACATGATAAGAATCTAAGCGTTCCAGTCAATTCTTCTTCCACTGCAGTCATCATATTGCATCCACCATTTTTAATTTTGGAAATTTGACTGCGGATTATTCATGAGTGACCCGAAAAATTTTCAGATATCGATTTTTAGGATTGAATAAATTTTGGACTACTTGATTAATGATTTAAGAATTC
>NW_017256778.1:192547-203362 GCF_001594055.1 Mycetomoellerius zeteki | reverse complement strand
ACAAATATCGATTTTCATGGAAATCGAATGAATTTTGGACCATCCGATCAATGAGATATTCAAGACAACAGTATAATTTTCTTGAGATTTTTCTTGAGATTTTTCTAAAGTTTTAGAGAACAATACGAAAAATTCAATCATAATACTTGAAATATATATATATATAAATATAAAATCTTTGTAATATATTACATTCCTTTGTGTTTATTATAAGTATTTATTAAATATTTATTAGATAATTTTTTTATTACGCACCGATTGCTGATGGTCAATTACGCTTCCGCTTTTGGAAAAATCAAGAGATTTTTAGAAGGTCACTAATTTTTATAATATACAAAGTCGCATATGTCGGTTGGCTTTATTGACGAACTTTTACAAGCGTTTGCGAAAAAACATTTCTGTTTTTTTTTCTCTCTCCTCTCAAATTCCATCTTTCTCATCTTTTCTTTTTATTTTTGGAAGTTGTACCGCGCAGAGAGAAACCTGAGAGTGGGCACCCCGGAGGCCCCGAAGCCGGAGATTGAAATGGATATTCCGATTTCAATCAACTTTGAATGTTCATCCTTGTCTAGTCTACGTAGGTACAATTTCATGCAGCAAAGCTTGATCGCTAGCGAAATTCCTCCGCCGATTTATGCAAAAAAGCCAGCGAAGAAACATTCATAGTTCGATATTGATTTAGCTGGGTGCGTTCCGAATTACGAATGAAGCGTATGAGGGGTATTTCATTCTCGAAATAAATTTTAATAAACATCGTTGCTCGACTCGCTGACTCGATTTTGTCTCGTTCTTTATTTTCACTGGCCTCTACTAATTCCTTGCACGATTTTCGCTATTTGTGCTCGTTGATTCGCGCGCTGACTTATTTCTTGAACGTACCGACTCACTACGACTCGCACTGTGACTCGAAAGTGATATGTCCCTCGGCGTAGATATCATTTTATTCTTTAACAAGCTTGTCTCGTGTAGATGTTATATCGTCAGATGAGGAAAGATGCCAGAAAAGATACTAGATTACGATCTGCAGCAGTGAGTCTCGAAAGATCGTTCGATCGGAGCAGACGTTTCGGCTCGAACATTGCATCATTCATTATATTTTTGAAAAGATGGGCCCGGCGTTAAACGTACCTTGCAATACTATTTGCTATTTGTGATGAGATCTGGCCATATTGTCTCCTTTCGTTATGAAGGCAGGAGCCATTATGCAAAGAAGAAGATTTGCAGCAATTAGTGCGGAAACGCGTATAACTAATAAAGGAAAATTGCTAACGAAAACGAGCAATACAGAAATTTTACTTTTTGTAGCAATCTTGAAAAAATGAAAATAGAAGTACACCGATTATAGGAATCCGTTCAACGATAATGTCATATACAATTCTACTATTTATTTATTAAAAAATTTTCGTAATGTTTTAATAATAATTAATATAATTATACAAAAATTATGTTTATTCTTTACGTAGTCTCGATAAAAAAATTTTTCATGCATGAATATGTATAAATATGTATAAACGTACATAAATATTCATAAATATGTACTGACCCCCTCCACCGCTTGTATGTACATATATACGAGGCGTATTCAGAAAGTAAGATTACAACGTGTCTGTAGCTCAGAGGGAAATCTTTCGTTTCAAAGTTGGCACACCTGCTTGGAGGGGTGATTTCAATGAAGAGAACAAGCGGTGGAGGGGGTCAGTAGCTTGACTGGTTGCGTCAGAGGCTGCGGTCCACTTGACGCTACAAACGCTTCGAAGCATTCTTTGATTAGTCAATTCGTAAAATTCTTTGTTCTGATTGGTCACTCAAACACTTCAAAGCGTTTGTAGCGTCAAGTGGACCGCAGCCAGAATCTTGTTATAACATGAACCCGGCAATTCCCGATTCCGCCAAGTGTGAAGTGCGAACTGTCATCCGATATCTCGCTATCGCTAAAAATGAAAAGCCCGCCAACATCCACCGTGAAATTATTTCTGTTTATGGCGATGTGATGTGATAAAGTGACAAAGTGGTGTAGGGAGTTTAAAGATGGCCGAACAAACATCCATGATGAACAGAGAGTCTCCCGCTCCTCCAAACAAAATGATTTTTGTCTGATGCAGTTTTTCTGTAAATTTGATAGTATTTGAGTAAAAAATTATTGAAAACCAATATTCAGCGATTTTTAGTAATTAATATCTTGTTAACTATTGCGAAAATTGCAAAATGGTAGAGGACTTTTCAACTCAGTTTTTTATTAGAAATAGCATTGTATGATTAGTGTACGTTATTTCAGATACACCCTGTATACTTTTTAATTGTTGTATTACTTTATTTTTTGTATTGTTCCATTTGAAAATTTTATTTTTTAGGTTCATAGTTCAAGAACAGTATTCAAATGTTTATATAATACAATTACAATATATGCAGATTATGAACCGGCAATTGTAGCAAAAGTGGCAAACTGAAGCAAAAGACTGTCTTTGAAAATATATCTCAACGACTAGCTGAAAATGACTATATGTTTTCTGCAAAACAATGTGCATCAAAATTAACGGCCTTGAAACTAATGTACAAGAAGATTACAGATCATAATAATACGTCTGGTAATGATAGACGAACATGACAGTATTATGACGTAAGCATTATTATATTTATTTATTCTGTATGCACAGTGAATGTAATGAAAATAAGAATGTACAAGTGGTTTGTTTCACTTTTATTTATAACAGCAAATGCACGAGATTTTCAATAAAAATCAGGATTTGATTTCAGGATTTGATTTCTTCTCTAACTTTGGTCCTACTACGGTCAACAACCAATCGAAAGTTCCTCAAGACATTCTATTAAAAACAAATAAGTTTGTAATTAACTAAATTAAAAATAAATATAATAATATAAAAATAAACATTTAAAAGTATTAAACATTTATTTTTTATAAAGTAATATATAGGGATATGGTACATACATTACTACAAATAATGAATATTACATGTATTTTATTAAGTATATTTTCAATATACATAAATAACTTTTTCTTACCGAAAATGTGATTTAAAGTCTACATTTGATAATACAGAAACTACGTTTTGAACGTAATTCTGTACACGAGGTTTTAGTAGCAATGGTCCTTATTTGCCATCAATCTGACTTAAAACTTGTAACAATATGTCATCATCAGAACAATCATATTATTTCGTATTCATATATACTGCTAATGAACTCCCTTTCCGTGCGTTTTCCGAAGTGCGCGCGTTATCGACCCTACGAGTAAATCAAGCCGATAAGTCAGGGCTACTGCACGACCCTGCGAATCATTGACGGGCAGTGTACGATTGTAATACCAAAATGGTTTTGACGAGTAATGCCATCTTCGTATTGAGATTCAAAACTTTTCAAACGACCCTCGTACTTGGGTCGCGACTTGCGTTTCATTTCAAATTACTGCCAGTGCTGAAATTCTACAGTTTACGTCACGTGCACTGTATGTATAGATTTTCAGTACTGACAGTCAATTTTGGAACACTGCAACCATAATATGTAGAAAAATAATACGGAAACATATACAGGCGCAAGGAAAGATGATGCCTTTGAAGATTTTTGCTGTCTAGATTAGAAGTAGCGTATGTAAGTATGTGAGTATGTAAGTATGTACGTACGCCGTCGTTACGCAGCGTCCCGCTCGGTCCCGCTAAGCGTGCGCCGATCAGCGCCGATACCATTGCGCAAACGAACGAGGAACTTAAGCGAATCGTGCTCAGCGCTCGGTGACAAATCGGTGAGGTATCGGCGCTACGGTGGCGACTGCACTAGGCGACTGCGGTAAGGAGTGCGAGAACTGGCGAAGAGGCGCGGAGACGAGGCGAGACGAGGCGAGAACAGCCGAAATGGAGGAGAGTCAAACATCGGAAAGTGTCGCCGTGCTACCGGACATGTCCGAACCGTTGACGAGCGAGACCGAGGAGGCGGCTACGCTGACGAGTGAGCACGAGGCACATCCTGTCGCGGTCACGGCGAGTGTCACTACGGTATCGGGTGTTCCGGGCGTACCTGGGGTCGGCGTACCAGTCTCTCTTCCTGTGGGCTCCATCATCGGCGTAGCGAACTCGACCAATGGCACGACTTTCAACGTCATCACCTCGGATCAACTGCAGGTGTGTCCATAGGGCTCCGACGCAAGTACTCTTTGAGAATGCTCGCGCGATTCTAGGGCCGGTATTCTTATTTTAAAACTATCTTAAATAATATCTTAATAGCCGCGGCGCGGCTCTCTGATTGGTTCATGATACTTTGAGACTGTACTCGAGACATTCTTAAGTATAAGAATCTCTCTCTCTCTCTCACTCTCACGCGCGCGTGCGATTAAGCCCGATCTACATAGCATGCGGAACGAAGGTCGCGAAACTAGAAACTAACCTAACAAACGTATTTTAATTATAATAGGTTGCAAGACGCGGGAACTTGGGTGTCCTTCAACTTATATTAACGACCCGCAATCTATTATAATCTGAAATACACGTTCACTCGCGATCTGCGACCTGGGTTGTGCGTGCTATCTGGCTTTATAAATGCGTTCCATTTAACATTCATTGCGATCATTGCGCCCTTCTTGTCATCAAATATTAAACAAGGATGAGATAATACACGCGACGTTGCGAATTACATTAAGTGGAACGCACAGTGTTGGATTTTATCTAGATAAAATTATCTAGATGATCATCTAGATGAAATTTTGATGTCTTTATCTAGATAATAAAAATATTAATTATCTTAGTCTGCATCTTAGATGAAAAAAAAGTGTCGTCTTTATCTATATTTAGAATGACGTTTAGATAATTTAGTTTATATTTTACCTTACTAAAAATGTGCTGAATATTGAAATATTCGCCTTTATGTAGTTCATGTTTGCAGAAAAATTTTCAGCCTCAAGGAGAAAGTGGGTGCATCCAATAGTAGATAGGTCTGTTCGCGTTGCTTGCACTTTTTGTATTCGGCACCTTCGCTGTCTCTCTTTTCAAAGCCAAATATATGTATATCCATCTTATTTTAAGTGCAAAAATATTTGGGGATTTCATGCAACACGAACAGACCTTATATAACTACTCACTTGCACTCAAGTGATTTGAGAGTTGATTGTGTATCTTGAAATGAGGAGAAAATTACAAAAGTGAGCAAATTCACTAAATATTGACCAATTAAATTATAACTATTCTAGTGAATTTGCTCACTTTTGCAATTTTTACCTTATTTCTAGATACACAATCGACCCTCTGTTTTTTATTTTTGCACTAGACGTGCAGAGAGTTGTAGTGCATAGAATTCTCTTTCTTTCGCCAAATATCAGACATATAATACCTATCTCATTTTAAGTTCCAAAAGTGTACGTACACTAGTTCAGCCACAGAAAAGATAAAACAAATGGTAAAATCTTATATTTTTTATTAACTGTGTGAGTAATAATGAAATTAAATTAAAACTAATAAGTTATAGACTTCTTTAATTGATACGACAAACAATAAAAAAATTCATACCATTAAAAGGCTATAGCAGTCAACCTCTGGCTGTTAAAAATGTCGAGATATACATTTAATTAATAATACCATACGATTTCGTACGTTTCGATTCCTGTTTGAGTCATCTTCAGCGTTACAACCTTTTAATATTACGGCAATTAATATATCGCAATCAATGTCTTCAAAGTTTTCTCTCCTTTTGTGATATGACCGTTGTGGATAAAAACTCAAGCTAAAATTCAAAAAAATCGTTGAAGAAGGTGAATAATATAGAAGACAACAGAAATAAAAATTGTGCTCACCTCACGGAGTCAACAAGTCACGTACAAAGTAATAGTAAATCACACGAGAATTGCAGAACGTCATCGCAAATTAAAATTAAAGATATTTACTGCGATATATTAATTGCTGTAATATTAAGGTTATAACGCTGAAGATGACTCAAACAGGAGTCGAAATCATATGTTATTATTAATTAAATGTACGTCTCGAAATTTTTAACAGTCAGAAGTTGACTCCTATAGCCTTTCGTATGAATATTATTTATTGTAACTGTAAGTATAAATCTTAAAAATAAAAAAAAATTATTTGAAAAATTTCAGATGAATTTTCAGATAAATTTATCTAGATTATCTAGATGAATTTAATTGAATCATCTTTATCCTATCTAAGATAAATTTCCAAATTTTCATCTTACCTTTACCTAGTTAATTTTTAAATCATCTATGCACAACACTGGGAACGCACCTTATATCGGCCTAAGACGCGAGGAATTTAATCGACGGACGTGATCTTTTTTTTCTCCCTCTTACTACTAAATATACCGTGCGTGATGACGATGACGCGCGATGTAAGGAAGCAGTAGAAGCATTCATTTGGCGTACTGTCCGGACCGAACCGTACTTCAATGTTGTGAAGAAAAAAATTTTTTTTAATCTTTTTGTTTAACAATTAAAATTAACAAAAAAAATTTAAAAAAATTTTTTTCTTCACAACATTGAAGTACTCTTGAAACCGTACAACTTTAGTTAAAAAAATTTTTTTCTATCTTTTATACTTCCGACGATATTCGCCTCGAAAGAAAAATACCGTTTTTTTTTCAAAGGGCTGTGTCACCCCTTAAACATGAGTTAGTATGTATAAAAAAATACGTGTCTTAGATTTTCGTGTTTAACAACATATTTCAGAGAATGAAATCGGTTCCGGACAGTTGTGAAACTTCCCTTGTAAGAAATGATAAATAAGATCTTAATTTCGAAATTCTCCTAAGTAGTCGCTGCGGCTATGTTGGAATCGTGACGTCAGAAGCGAAAAATGACGCGTTAATGTTGCATGCCAATTGTAAATAAAGACAATTTGAATAAATCTAAATGACGAGATCGCTTTAAAACATTTGTGAGAATTCGACGAAAACCGTCCTTTCCTCCTTCGACAGTCAGGAAATGACACGTAAAAGGCACGTAAAGTGGGAGCCTCTTTTCGGGCAGGAAACGCACAGTCTGACAGCTGTTGAAACGATTGAAATATACACTTTTACGTATAAAATTACAAGATAACTGTAGTTTCCGTTCATTTTTAGGACTTTCATAAGTACGAGACAAGTCACATTTTCACAATTAAGCAAGTAATAACGAAATGGCATGCAACACAAATTTCGTTGTCAAAACGTCAAATGGCACGATAAAATGTATTGAATATTTCGCGGTTTAATTTGTGTTCCCCCCTATATTTTTTTTAAACGTACATCTTTATGTCGATTTGTGTACAACAGCTTTAAAGTGCACCGAGTGCGCACTAGTTCTGCCAATGAAAAACTCTATTAAGTTTCCTAAAGATATGTAGCATAAGTTATAAGTTTAACTAAACGTTCTAGATGGAGTGTTCGTAGAAACCAATCAATATATTAAACTGAGAGTTAATTTTAACTGAAGTTTCACTAAACTGGAGTTAAAACCAAAATTGGTAGAAACGGCCCTATAAATAACATGTTTATGGTTAAATATGGGGTCTATTGAGGGGTCTATGAATTAAGTTATTGACGATTTTCTAAAGTTGTCAATTATGTTCATTTAAACTTTTTTTTAGATTGCTGCATACAAATCCAATAGCAAATTTGACAAATTTATGCCTAAATTCTAAGCAGAATCGTAAGGCTCGTAACATATTCCTGTAACACTTGTAAGAATTTTTAAGTGATTATACCTTTATACAATATTTTTACAGACAGCTTCTTACTAGCCATAAAATTTATAAAAAATTATAGATATTTACGAATAATTGTACGTCTTACGATACATACGCATAAAATTAGAATACTAGTCATAAGTTCTTATATATACAAATTTTACGAGAACATGTTACGAGTCTTACGATTCTGCTTATAGAATTGACCCATTAAAATCATGAAAGATCTGTAGATATAAATTTTTATAACAATTGACATTTTTTAAGTTTTAACATCCATTATATTGAATAAACATTTTTAATTTGTCAACTTTGACATCGGATTTGTATTCTACAACTTAAAAAAACTTTAAAACAAATGCAATTGAAATAATATTTGATAAATCATCAATGTCTAATTCATAAGTTTTTATAAAACTCCCCATATTTAACCATAAATGTCGTATTAATTATATCTAACTAAAAAAATCCTTTTGAGAGAGCTGAAAATCCTAACGATATATTTAATTTAATTTTTATTGCATTAAAACTTCTTCGGCATATGTCGTAGTTCTAATATGAGTAGTAAGTCAAAGTACGTAAAAGTAGCTCTTGTTATAATTGCGAATTTCTCAAAATTGATATGATGGTGCAATTTGGAAAACGCATTCATATTCAGCATCCAAAAAATTAAAGAAAAGTCACTAGTCTTATTCTAATGTTCGAAAAAAGTCATTTTTTTATAGAACAGTTATCGATGGACATATTCAAAACTTTGTCTATATTCACAGTTCTAATTTAGAATGGACTTCTTTTCCATGTTGAGCCTTAAAAAAAAAAAAAAAAAAACGAAACCAACAAGCGACAGAACATGATGGAACGTGACAGCATTTCCACTTAAGCAACACAATTTCTAGGAATATGTTATCCGTTGTTGTCTATATTTCTTTTGATCTTACTCTCTTATATGAAAATAGACAACTTATATTTCTGTTTCGATAATGAGTAACATCGAGAAATATACTTTTACGGAAACAGACAAATGGAAACACAAATGTCACTTTATGTTCCTTTGGTGGATACTTAATACGGGATCTACAATAGAGAAGTCGTAGAGGTCGTAGGATGTTAAGTTGTAGAAGATTGACCAATCATAGTTGATTATTTTTCTCGTATTCGACGATGATTGGTTAATTTTCTACGACTTAAGACCCTACGACCACTACAACTTCTATTGTAGACCCAGTGTAAATTAAGATTGAACACAAAAATGGTTTCTGTACAAAAGTGTTTTAGCGCGCAATCCCTATATGTACTATAATTCTTACATAATTTGAATGATAACAGTAATTAAAGGTACAATCTAAGAACTTACAATTTGTCCTTTGACGTAAGATCAAATTAGAACAAACAATGTTTAATTTCTTAAGTTTATTTAGCTGTAAAATCTCTTTATTAATCGTATAATATGCATTTAATAATTAGATTTTATAACAAAACATACCTCAGATAAGTGTATGCTGGTTTTTCTAATTAATATCACACGTTTAAAATTGTATATACCTAGACATATTTTTCATTTCTAGTTGCCAGGTTCGGGACAGTTTAAGCAGATGCTATGTGTCGATAACGGGTTTATTTGCGAATCACGTCATGACAAAGATTCGGATCCTCTACGTTGGAATGGTGAGCTGAAAGCGACCCATATAGTGATTCAGAACAGCACAGATGAAACGGAATCGGAACAAATACATGTATCCACACCCAGTTCTCAACCGATATATAACTGGTCAGATTCGGCAAATTTAGCAGTGTTACCTATCAGATGTAAAAACACAAATGCGGAGTTGCACAAGAATAGATTCGGATCTGGCGGTAGGGGACGATGTATCAAACTCGGCTCGGATTGGTACACACCTAGCGAGTTTGAGGCCCTCTGTGGTAGAGCATCCAGTAAAGATTGGAAACGAAGTATTCGATTTGGCGGAAGAAGTTTGCAAACTCTTATTGATGAACAAATTTTAAAGCCTCACGCTACTTCTTGCACTTGCGCGGCGTGTTGTGATGACGAAAGTGCGGTAAGCAAATTACTCGTGATTTAATATTCCATACGTATCAATATATGGAGAAGGATTCGATAGTTCACATCGCCAATTTGGCTAATTTAATATAAAAATTTGTGGTTAGTTGTGTGTGTGGACGGCGGAAAAGCTCTAGACTCCAGCCGATATGAGTGGATGTGTGCTATCGAAATATGTACTAACGGGACCTTTTCCGTATGACTTTGATATATATGTATATATATATATATATGCTCGAAATAAAATTGATATATATATATATATATGATAAAATAAAAATTTCCGTTTACATTAATCTAATCCAGACAGGACCAGTTCGCCTCTTTACTCCGTACAAACGTCGGAAAAGACCTAAGGATTCACCAGATGGAGAGGCTCCCTCACGTAAGCACAAAATCGAGAATTCACGAGATGGTAGTAATAACGATGAGAGTGGTGACGAGGTTGTTGTGCCTGATAAAGAGGTTTGGCCGCAGTTTGTTTCTACGGATGGATTAGTTGTACAGCAACCCCAAGAACAGGATACGGTGCAGAATGCGCATCAAACAGAAAACTGTCAAAGTGATGAAGTTTTTAAAAAATTGGATGAAATGTCAAACAAAATGATAAAGTTGGCTTATGAATTTAGACGTATTTTGGAAGAAGCAAAGGAGTTAAACAGGCAGCAGAGAAGGGAGCAGGCATTAGTTGCGCAACTTGGAGGAAGGGCAGATGTCATTGAAACTGTTGGATTACAACCAGCATCCGATTCACATAATAAGAAGGTAAATAGTAAAACCACAGAAAAAATATTTTTGTTTGTGTTCTATTTTCATTATTATATTTTTTGTATTATAAATATCTTTTCTTATATAAATGTAATTAGAAGAGTTTAAACTCTAACAATAAGTACAGATAAAATTAGGTGAGTCAAATTTTCAAAGTGATGTTACAATTTCTATTATATATGGACCATCTAGATCTTCGACACTTTATCTGAAAAATTGATACCACATAAAAATAATGGCGATATGTAATTATTATGGATAGACATAATAAACCGTCAAAATAATTTTTTATTAATCAATTAAATAAGAAGA
>NW_017256778.1:182318-192512 GCF_001594055.1 Mycetomoellerius zeteki | reverse complement strand
CTATGGTCAGAGTTGGATGTTAGAATAATATGTTTCTGTATGCATTTTAAATACGTTTTAATAATGACTGCGCGCCAATTATTTTCGGACTTGCAACACGTTAAATAATAATAATATTTCAAATTAAATTGATCGTCAATTTGATACTACTAGCATTTTAAATCTCTATAGAACTTATTGCGAAAATAATCTCAGTCAAGATTCAAACCTGGATTTTCCAACTTCCTGGAGCGGGTGTCTTAGCCAATTCGACCATTGAGGCATGTGATAATATTTATCGTAAAAGCCAATATGTATAGAAAGAATGCATTGAAAGCCCAATGTGTAGAAACAATATGTTATAACATGACTACTGTAAATCAACTAAATAAGAAAAGCGTTAACTATGATAAAAGTTAGATGTTGGAATAATATTTCTATGTGTATTTTAAATATATTTAAAACAATAATGAGAACAATAATTCATTTTAAAGGACTCTTTAATATTTAACAAATTGAAGACAAGAATGTAAGGAGAAGTAAGAGTCAGCACGGTACTTTGTGCGTAAGTATAACAATGAACATGTTTATGGACTTTTGAACATCTCCATTGTTATATTTGCGCACAAAATACTGCACTGACTCCTACTTTTCATTATATTCTTATCTTTAATTTGTTAAATCTGTTTATTTCAGATATGGCTGCGCGCAGATTGTTTTCGTAGTTGATCATATATCTGAAATAAATGTATTTAAAATACAATAAATGAAATAAATGTATTTAAAAAATAAAAAGTAAAAGTAAAAACATTATTCCATCATCTAAGTTCGACCGTAGTTGGCGCTTCTCTTATTTAGATGATTTACTTATAGAGCGGTCTTATTCTAATTTATTAATTTTCTATTTATCAAGTAGGGGAAAGGAAAGTAAGATAACGAATTGCTAATTTTTCGAAGCTAATAACAGATGATGAGCCAATCTGAATTTATTAAACGCATGAGATAATAACAATTTGCAATGAATAACTGAACGCAACTTAAATATAAATACATAAGAGTACAATAAAAAATAAAATGTATAATACCATAAATATAAAATAAAAAAATATATATGTAATAAATTTCAGTGTGCCAACTGTAATAGAGAAGCGTTTGCAGAATGCTCTTTGTGCAGACGCACGCCGTATTGTTCCACATTTTGTCAGCGTAAAGACTGGGGTAGCCACCAGATAGAATGTGTGAGAGGTGCGGCCGAAACCGTGATGCTCATAGTCGAAAGCGGCAACGGGGACACGAGCGCTCTTCCAACGACTGCGACGGATCAATAGCTAGTGTTTCTTACACCGATTCATCAAAGGAATGCAGAAAACGAAGAATCTGAAGATGTGGAAATATTGAAATTCAAGGAAGAGACGTATAAGATTTAAAATTCGTAAAAAATTCGTGTTGTACGAGAATAACGTGCGCACTTACGTGTACATGTAATAGATAAATATTTTACGTGTATATGTAATACATAGTATAATAATGTACGGCATACGTACGCGCGTATGTAGATATACATACGGGCTGCGTTCGGTTTGGATGCTTTCAGCACTTCTTCAGTGTCTAAACCGAATGCAGCCATGTTGTACGTTTGTATGTATAATATAGGTATGTATTATATGTACGTATATGAGTGTACACAGTATTAATGATTATCAGATTCTGAAATACGTAATTGACAAAAAGAGATAAAAAAGGGCAATAAGAAATCTTGCATAATCATATTCAGTTGTATAATGCTAGATTTGTATTAATATGCAATTGTACTGATTGTATTAATTCGTTCAAATTTTGTATTAATTATGTTTATTGGCTATAACAATTTATTTGAACAAATTAAATGTCTTGATTCAAACGTGGCCTTCTTAAACAATAATCGAAAATAAAAAAAAAGCAAGGTCTTATTAATCACTCACCTGATGTCAAGCAAAATAAAATATCACACGTATATAAAACTAAAATGAAATAAGTAATGTGAATAAATGTAGAACTGAAAATACAGAATTCTTATCTTTAAAAGTCATAAAAATGAAAAATGCTTTTATGTGATCGTAATTCAGCCTATTGAAGTGCTACTTATCACGACACACGATATATATTATCTGATGATTACGTAACATCCATCATTGTTTAAAAAGTTGTTTTATTTTGTTTATGCATTCGATTATTATTTTTTATAATTTTATGAATATTACATACATTACAGTTGCATTTTTGTTACTGTAATGATTCAGAATTTTCTTTTTTTTTTTGAGCCCCGAATTTATCCTTGGTTATAATTGCTCGATACGAATATTTATTCCATCATCATTATATATCACTTGACAATGAATGAGTAGCACTAGTTCAAGAAACTAAATTGTAAATATCAGACTATATTATTGTCGTAAAAATTCTTAATCCTTAAATTTTTATATTCTATTAATATATTTCTAGACTTATTCGTGTTGCTTGATGCTGTATATTGCCTCTGCATATGCATTTTATTCTACCTGATTTTGTATGCATAGATGTATTATAATAAGATTTTGTTTTTAATCTTTTCGATTAAAAATGATGAGCGATTGAAAAAGAACATTTCCGCAAATTATGAATTAGACAAGTTACGTTATTTAAAAATTATATTCAGAAAATTATATTTTCTTTAACTACTCTTTTAATCAAAATCTAATTTAAGTAGTCGTATGCCTGTATTCAGTCAGGCCTTATGCCTACTGCACACGCCATGGGTGGTGAGCGACGAGCTCACATAAGTATATTAATTCCAGTTTTCAACGGTTTTTTTTTTTTTAATGAAGTCTTGTTTAGTTATACTATCAATTCAGAGAATTGTATATGTAAGTATGGAGAAACTTTTGAAATAAGCTACAAAAATATGCAATAAAAAAAATGAAGGATTTTATTTAAAAAATTCAAATTCTGACCTTCACATATGATCTTACAGACTCCATCCAAAGTCAAACTATTATCATTATTAGGTACATTTTATATTATAGCAACTACAACTTACATATTTTGTGTATATAGACGATTGTTTTCAAGATACTTAACATTTCTAGACTTTTTGAAGGCTTTGTATATGTACGTACAAGGTGTCCCAAAATTCGCGAATCAAAATACTACAATAAGTTTTCAACAAATTAAGTAAAAAAGTTATTTGTACATTTTTATTTTTTAAGCAATAGTTTGTGAACCAATAAGGGTTTAAATATGCTTAGTTATAGATTAGCGGACTACGTTTAAACGCTGAAGTGTGCGCTTACTAATATTATCGCACACGCGATTCATGGACAGATGGTCGTCTAAATACATATAATTTGTAATTGGCTATATTTAAACAGTTACATCTCAAAAAATACTGCTTGAAATAAAAATGTACATGTAACTTTTTTTACTTAATTTTTCGAAAACTTTTGGCTGTGGTATTTTGATTCACGCATTTCGGGGCATTCTGTATACATTATTTAGGATCATCTGCAAGTTGCTAAGTAAGCTTGCAATAACTCGATATTAAAAAAAATATCGAGATGTAAATAATGAAACAATAATATATCTTGTATGCACCATATAAAGATACATTGTGTGTATGTATGTATGTATACGTGTATATATGTTACTTTAGAAATATCGATTCTTAATTGTTTATTACTATGAAATATATGTACGTAGTTCTAGACTTACTTTCAATGAACATGTAAGCGACAAATAACCAAAGGTGATAATTTCCAAGAATATTCCAAGATTCTGTAAGATGATTTGTAATTTAAAAGTTATATTTTTCGAATATGTCCTGAAATATGTCATTCATTGCACATTATACATATATCTTGCTTTTCTGAACATTCATTTAAAATATCCGAATATTTACATATTTATGTAAAATACATAATATCATTCTTTATTTATATTTAATACAAATATATATAAATGTTAATATAAATATAAAAAAATTATACAATTAGATGTGCAGTAAATACTGTAATGCGTACAAATTCTGTATATCATGTATAATGTGCAAAAATCCGGAATAAGTTGTGAAATGTACACATATTAAGAGATACTTAAATGGAAAAAAATTAGTTGATAGAACTTTATTGATGAACTTTATTACTTTATACAAGAATTTTCATGTCAAGATATTATTTGTATATAAATATTTTAAAAGCAGGCGGTATTAACAAATTAAAAAATCTTATTTTAATGAGAAAAAGAAATGAGTGAAGGTGATTTAAATTGTAACATCTGTTTCTTTACAACGAGAAATTAAAATTATGATACTTAATGTTAAAAAGTTACACTTTACTTTTAATAAAGGCAGAATAAAAAATTAATGCTTCCTACACAATGAAACAAAACAGTATAACTTGATATGTGATACTATAAACAAAAATTTAAACAATTTTGTTTTTTGGACATGTAGAAATTTTATAATTTCTCATGTAATATGTATAATGTATTAGTATCTTAATTTTCGTAGCTTTGCATAGACTGTAATAATATTAACTGTATTAAAAATAAACTAATAGCAATAAGTAGGTAAAAGTAAATAAGATATAATAGATATAATAATATAACAGATTACACTGATTATTACAAAAATCTTATATATTCCATTACAGATTTTTATATTGTATAAAAACGTTAACAAAATTTTTTTATCAATATAATTAATAATTTCCATAATGCCTCAATCTGTACAGTAAAGCAGAACCCGTTCTATTCGAAATGCTGAGATAACCACTACCGGGGGAAAAATTAATCGTTTGCGGCATGCCTATATTAGTTTGAAGCGTCGGAAAATTTGAGAATACGGTAAACGATGGTAGATGCATCATTCTAAATGCGTTATATTTGTCAACTGACGCCGCAATTAGTATCTCGGAGGTCAGATTAAATTTCAGACTTGTAACACTAGTCACAAGATTCATCCATATTTTTAGAGGCGCGGGACTTTGATCCTCCAACACAGTTTTCATATCATAGAGATTAACTACGCCCTGTGCACTACCTGTGGCTACGAATTGGCCACTCGGAGATACGGCGAGTGATGTACAAGATAAGCTTCCGTCATCTAAGGCACGATTGATGCACGTGCGAGTATTCAAATCCCATATATACATTTCACTGCCATCTACGGTTTGAATAATGAGAAAAGAATTTAATGTACCAATCTTTGGAAATCTCGTTGGAAAACTTATATTGAAGTAAGAACCATAAAAGCTTATAATTACCACCGTGCGAGATAAGTGTTTTACCATCTGGCGTGAATGCTAGTACCCTACATTTCGAATTCATTTTGAATGTACCGACAAGTTCTTTAGTAAAGCTGTGTAACAAATATATCTCGCCCAATCTTCCGCACAATGCTATTAATTTTCCATCAGGGGATACTTCGTAACGCTGAAAATATTAAAATATATACTACAGCATCATCTGCAAATTTATTTTTAATATGACAATCGCCGTTTTATGAACCTTCATATTTGTAATCCTGTGTGGCAAAGACAATTTATATGTCTTGCCATTCATTAAATCGTAAGTATGACAATACGGATAATATTGGGAACCAAGCAAAATTTCTGTTCCTTCCTTCATGAATGTCGCTTTGCTAATTGGATATTTTTTAAATTGCATGCTATGTAATTTATTATTCGTATGGCCATCCACCTATAAAATGGAAACAATTTATTTATTAATAGTAATCGATACTGAATGATCCAATAAAATTTGATTAATTTAAGATATTTAAGAAGATTTCAATATATATATATATATATAGAGAGAGAGAGAGAGAGAGAGAGAACCAGCGTCATCTTAGCCTTGATGTAAGTTGTCAAGATCATAAGTGATTTTCAGAAGGTTTTAGCCGTCGCTCGTTGTTCATTAAAAAGTCAATAACAATCAAAGTTGATTATTCTCTTTGATATTTTGAACAGTAATATAATGTAAATTTTCTTATGGAAAGTTATAAATCAATATGGAACCTCATTTTGCATTGTAAAGTATATGCATGGACCACAGATTTCTATACATTATACTAGACCGCTAACTCCCATTCTTTTCCTTATGTAAAAGCGTCGCCTACGCGAAATAGATGCGCAGAATATGCCCGTCACATTCAGAAAAAAAGATGTTACCATGTCTATCCCACATTCCTCCTTACTTTCGGGGCAAAACGAGATTTATGATTCTACTGTTTTACATAGGTTAATAATAATAATAATAATAATAATAATAATAATAATAATTATATACAGGATTTGTTGATATTCTTTCCATATTTTATTATTATGCAAATGAATATCAATATTATCGTTAACATTTAAGGGGATCCTAAAGCCGTCTGTATTACCGACTAAATCGTAATTTTTGTATAACAACTTTTTTATCTTTCACAGATTCGAAAATCCTTTTCCAGGATTAAAGTATACACATTAATACGTGTTTGTGAGGTGGAATTTATGTCGAAAACGACAACAAATTATTTATATTTAAGTACCTGAAATAGGGACAGGATACCTGATGTACCAGCAACCAGAGCCACAGTGGATGATGGATGAAATTCCACACTTGTAATAATAGGACCTTCTGTGCGAGTGCTCTTATTCAAAGCTTTGAGCACTTTGATGTCAATAACATTTTTTGGTAGATTTTTTATTTTTGGTGCTTCTAAATGGCAACTATGCTAAATATGGAAAATGAAGAAAGAAAATTAAGATTAAACCTATTGAGCAGAAAAAAGTTTCAGGCTAAGGAAAAGAGAGAGAAATACCTTCAAGATATCACTATCCAAGTCATCAGCTTCATCTTTTCTTTTAAGTTTAGCCCATTTGGGAGTACCCACGAACAATTTGTATCTGTTCTTTAAATATGATGCATATAATTTTTCCGGTCTCTCACATGGTAAATTGTAATTTTGTGGATTTAGAGTCAAATCTACACTGTCATAAAATATAAAAACTCATATAATAGAAAAGGAATATATAATATAAAATGTAAAACTTTTTTCTTTTTACGTGTAAATATAATCATCTTCGTCTATCCATGCCGGTTTCTTTTCCTCTGTTTTTGTATTGTTGCCATGATTTAAAATTGAAATATTTTGATCTGATTCATCCTCCCTATCTTCATTGTTCATCTTGTCATCCTTATTATCATCTCTAATCTTTTCACAAACATCAACATGTTCATCTTTTGTCTTCATTTCAGATTTATCATCTAATAAATTATTTATAATATCACTAGGCTTACCAAAAACTATTTTTTCTAACCTGTAAATTGAATATATCATTAAATATTTGTAAAAAGGATTAAAAAGATCATTGTGCGCCTGTCTTAAATCGGTGGCACAGGATACTTTTTTCCCTGCTGGATTAGAAAACAAGTTTTGTGTGGTGTTGAATTTATTTTTTTATTTTACCTAGCTTCTTCATTAGCATCATATTCATTTTTCCGTTTTTTCCTCAAAGGTGCGGTGAACTTCCGATTATACAATACTTTGAACCGTGTATGCCCTTTGACTTTATACTTGTCATTTATATTATGTTTGAAAATATTTTTATATGTAATCATTTTATCCATTTCACTTTATCCGATAGAACTATAAGTTTAAAATTATGATTAGAATAAAAGGTAATTATTTATAGAATACGGATCCTTTCCTAGAATCTTAATAAAAATGTATTCATTCGACGTGTTTTTACTCAAAACCGAAAAATCTGGGAAAAAACACGGCGGTCGGTCTTTTGAATCAAGTTATTAAGCGTTTAAATTCGAGACTTTAGATTAAGATATCTGATGACAATCTCGACTCGATACAGCTCTTTTGCTTTAATTACACAAATTCATTACTTTAAAAAGACAAATTCACTGCATTAAAAATACAAATTTACTGCTTTACAAACACAAATTCACTGTGTTAAGCAAACAAATTCTTTGCATTAGCAGTGAATTTGTGTTTTTTAAAGTAGTGAATTTGTATTTGTAAAACAGAGAATTTGTGTAATTAATGTAGAACGTATACATAGCACTGTATCGAGTCGAGATAACAGATATTTTAACCTTTAAAGTCTCGAACTTTAACGCTTGATAACTCAATTCACGAGGTCGATCGCCGCGTTTTTTTGCCAAATTCGTTTTGAGATAACGCGTCGAATGAGTATATTTTTATTAAGATTCTAGAGGGGGACCAGTATTCTAAATAATTACCTGTTTTTGTCCGAAACGTTACGAATCTGGCTGAGAAAAGTGGAAAAGCGTTGCTCTCAGTCGTTCTGCTCCGCAAAACTTCTTCGCATTCTTCGCACGAAAATGGCTCCCGACGCTCCCGTTCCTTCCATTCGATGAGACCATGAAGTAAAAATAAGGAGAACTAACTAGATAGGATAAGGAGAAAAAGTTGGTCACAGAAAACGTTCTCTATGGCTGCGTTCCACTTAAGGGTGGAGTCCCATGAGGTGTATTTATCGCGTATCGCATAACCGCGTAACCAATCAGAAGCGATCTGCTGTTATAGTTTCGCGTTTTACTGATTATTGATTGGTTATGCGCTTACGCGATACGCGGCAAACATGCCTGATGGGACTTCACCCTAATGCTTGCAACGCCGCGAGCATCGTTTGTCCTTGTTTAACATTTGATAAACGACAAGGATGAAATGATTCCTCGAGCATTGTGAGCGTTAAGTGGAACGCAGCCTATACTGCCAGATTCGCTGAACGGAATAACTTGCAACATTTCATCGCCATATTGAGCATTCATATATGTATGTATGTATGTATTGTACATACGATGTGCAGTGTCACATTTAATTGTGTTAGTGAATTATATTGTAGCGTATTCGATTTACCGACTCGACCCGACTCCGAGGCCCGTATTCAGAACGCGCTTACAACGATGTTAACATAGCGCGCTAACATACTATACTTTACGTCACGCATATTATAGAATTTCAGAGATAAAAGTACGCTTTTATCGATAAAAGCGCGTTCTGAATACGGGCCCGAGGCAATGGGCGCGTTCAAGTTGACAAAGCGGCTAGCCTGCTCGCCGAGCAAATGAACATAATTGGTTACTACTTATAGATCCAACCAATCATATTCGATCGCTCGATAAGCATGTCTAGCCGCTTGCAGTTTTGAACTCGCCCAATGGTCTGTTCTGTTTAGCTGCAAAAGAAGAGCTAAACCCATGGTGTAATAAAGAAGAGGTGTGCTGTTGCGCAAGAAAATGATTAACCAATGAGGATGATGGAACAAGTGACCGGCCATATTAATATATCAGCCAATCAGCGTTTTTTCTGAAATATTCAAAATGTTGTATAATTTAAATAAGTAAATGACAATTAATGACTTTATTTTGTTGAGCACTACTATTGTGACTTTTTATTATTAATTATTATTAATAATAATTTAATAATAATTATTATAAATCCCTTCTAGTTAATAATAATATTATTAAATTATTTATATATATGAAAAGGGTAAAGATAAATAAATAAAATGCTTTATCAGAATTTATTGGAAAAAAACAAATAAATTTGTAAATAATAACATTTAATTTATATATCTACTACTTTTGAGGTTAATCTCCTTGCCACAAGCTTTCATCCACTTTGCCGCAATGTCACTATGGGCGGAATCCACTGACGTTGCTCAAGATTCGAGATGGTCTTAAGCTAGTGCATGAACCAATCAGAGAACCGTATTAGCATCTTAAGACATTGGGCACATTCAGCGAACTCAACAGTTGAGTGAGCGCTTGCTGTTATTGGTGTATTCTCTTAGCTCATCCAATCAGAATTTTAGATCTAGAAGAATACATCAATAGCAGCGAGTTGAGTGCTCACTCAACTGTTGAATCTGCTGAATGCGCTCATTGCTTGAGATTAAGATCGGACTATGGATTCCGGCCATAGAAAATGGACTGTGCGATCCGTGGTCAGAATCACTAAGCGCCAAAGGCCATCACACGTACAAAAATTTTAGTCGTAATTGTAAGGTCGTAGGCAAATCGGCCAATCACAGTCGAGCGTTTAAAAGAGCAAGATCTTAATTTTGATTGTGATTGGTCGATTTGTTTGCGACCTTACGATTCCGACTAAAATTTTTGTACGTGTGATGGCCTTAACCGATTAGTTTTCTCTGCTGGTGAATGCAGCCTATGGCTGCG
>NW_017256778.1:144511-181959 GCF_001594055.1 Mycetomoellerius zeteki | reverse complement strand
CCACTACTGCTACTGCCCATTGTAGACCACGCATAACCAGTCTGCACTCTGCACTACGGCAGTCGGCAGACTGCAGACGACGAGTTGTGAGCTGCGTTCTGTGAAAATCATTCTTGATTTGATTTCGACGCTGGGTGACGTTGGGTAACCCATTGTTATCGCTCGTTATCGTATAGCGTCACATAATCTATCATCATCTCGAGCGAAAATGTTTCATCTGCGAAATCTCACACGGTCATCGATCGCCTTGAAGCAAGCATCGAGTAACGATGTACAGAACATCCTGATGCGCGTCGCGCCGGCCGCCTGGCAAGTGGCGGTTTACCGTGATTATGCTGATCATCAGATACCGGACCGCCTTAAAGACGTGCCCGAGGCGCCGAATCCCAGATTCTTCGATATGGTAGAATACTTCTTTCATCGCGCTTGCCAAATCATTGAAGACAAGCTGGTTGAGGACATTGGCAAGCGATCACGTGTCCCGATCGAGGAGCGTAAAAAAAAGGTTAAGGGGATTCTAATGTTAATGGAACCCTGCGATCACATTCTTGAGACCACGTTCCCGCTTAGGCGCGACTCGGGCGACTATGAAATGATTACCGGCTATCGCGCTCAACACTCCACCCATCGAACGCCCTGCAAAGGAGGTACGACATGATTTTATATTCCTTATTGGTTTTGTTCTTTGGTAGCTGAAATGTATGTACGTACATATACTTATCACATATTTATAAAATATAATAGGTACACAGTAAGTGTAAAAAGTATTTCTACATGGAAAATATCTTTTAAAAAGCTTCGTTTTTAGAAAATAAGTATTAATAACGAATAAAATTGATATTATATTGTATATTTCTTAAAATTTATCTAAAAAGATGTATAATAATTAAAATGTATTATTTTCATAATAAGCAAAGATGGAAAATTGTATTACTTGGATGCACGTAAATGTTACATAAACGTCAAATAGCCTCTAGAAAAGCTTTTAAGATCATAAACAAAAATGAGAAATTTTAGAAAAAAATTTTTTTTTATACAATAGTTCTGTGACATATTAATTGTCACTTTATCTACTTCAAAGAGTTCTCAGCGATTAAAAACAACACAGACCCAAAAATATAAGAGATATGTACAAACGAAATTTCAAAAATCGGTTACAAAAATACATATTTCCTTATGTAGTCTCTGTAACTCATCGAAAACTGTTCAGAACTCCAATTAGAACTATCTAAGTACTCTAAAAAAATTTTCGACATCGGATTTAGAAAATTTTCAATACAGATTATAGACAAAAGTTTTGCACACAAAAACAACTGTGTGCAACTCTTGAAACCGTACAACTTTTGTTTAAAAAATTTTTTTCCATTTTATACTTCTGATGGTATTCGGCTCGAAATAGAAATACTGTTTTTTTTTTTTTTTTTCCGAAAGGGTGTTTCACCCCTTAAACATGAGTTAGCGCACGTATAAAAAAATACGTGTCTCTTAGATTTTCGTGTTTAACAACATATTTCATGGAGAATCAAATCAGTTCCGGACAGTTGTGAAACTTCCCTTGTTAGAACTATTCGATCCTGAATTTTGATAAAAAATTAAAATCTCATTCTTTGAAAATTATTTCAAAATTGTTAAGCAAAATTCTCATTAGAAGCTATAAAGAACACTTTGTCTCGTTAAAAGGAAACAGGAACTCTAATCAGAACTATTGTGTATCTAAAAATTAATTTAAAAAAAATTTTTTAATTTTATTTTTCGAAATATTTCTTATACATCCAGGAACTCTAGATATTCACAAAATAAAGTTATTGAGCCGCTCAGACTATTTGATCTTAAATTTCGATAAAAAGTTAGCATCCCATTTTTAAAAAATGATTAAAAAATGGTTATTAAATGGAACTTTCTTATTATAAACTATATATTATATTAGAACTCTTCATCTCGTCAAAAGGAAGTGGGAACTCTATTCAGAATTCTTGAGAACTAAAGTTGTTAATGTTAATTTCACATAATGCTTCTTTTAATGTTTTTTTCTTTAGGAATATATTTTGAAACCAATGATAGGTATTACGTCGGGCGAATAAGAGTGCAACGTTGATAGCAGTGTAAATAATATGTAAATAAAATTCAATATTTTCTTCAACTCATTTATTAATGACAAATCCAAATTGAAATGTATGTTTCGACTAACTTTGTAGTCCTCCTCAGTAATAAACAATTAAACACTTGTTTCTCCTTTATATGTTAGGGATAGGTCAAATAGCAAATTGACAGATTTGATGTAGTATATATATAAATCTATATAAAAATTACTTATCAAAATCTCATGATGATGAGTAAAAATTGTGTAATTAATTACGTGACTCGCTCCAATAAATAAAGCAGCTATCGTGGAACTTTGGATCAAATGGCAATTAAAATTCATCTTAAATATAAACTTATATAATAGTTATAATAAATATAATAATGAAGACACATGACTTTCTAAGAGCGTCAATAGCATAACTGAAAATTTTATCTTTCACTAGGTGTGTTCGGAGAGTTGCTGTTATATTAGCGCTATTTGTCAATGAAGATAGAATGACAGAAGTAGCGCTAATAGTGTTTCCCCGAACGCATCGTGTCCTATCGGTTATGATATAAATAAAAAAAAGGGGATGTGTGTCAAACATAGAATAACAACATAGTGTGTAAGCCTAAAGTCTATTTTACATCATTTAATATCGGTAGATAAGTAATCCTTCAGTGTCAGATTGCAAATTAAGGGGATGCTGGAGCCGTCTGTATTACCGATAAATAATTTTTTTATCATAATGCATTATTTAAAATCAGACACCCTGTATACAGGGTGTCCTAAAAAGGTCGAGATACCTGAATATCTCGGAAAATAAAAGTTTTATAGAAAAGTGTTTCAAACAAAAGTTGTAGGGTTCAAAAAGATCTATTTACTGCTTTTATCACTTTGACCTTAGGTGGCGTCGTCAAGGTCAGTACAGTTACAGTACTGACCTTGACGACGTCGTAAAGTACAGCTGGTATTAGCATTACGCAAGGTGTTCGACTGACGGCTAAAACCTCTTATAAAACGATGACATAAATTTCACCAAATAGATAGAGATATAGATGGAGATATTGAGTCCAAATGGTTCCTTTGGTTAAAAAATATCAAAATGCTCGACCAATGAATATGATTAGTCGCAAATGTCGCCATTATAGTTAGTTTTTATAAAATTCTTGTAGAATGTCGTGGTAGATAAAAGCGGTGAAATATTAAATCTGTTAATATACTGGAAAATAATAGAGATACAAAATCTGTCGGTATACGGAGAAATAATACAAACAGTAAGAATAAAATTAAGTAATACAAAAAAGTTATAAATTAATTTAAATAATATGTAAAAGTGTAAAATTAATGCGATTCGGAAAAAAGCAATGTTAATACAAGTTACCTTAGTAAAGAGTATATAATGTAGCATATAACAATATTAGAATAATTAAGATCAGTCAGAGTATAAAAAATTATTAAAATACGAAGCAAAATTGCGATAAGAGATGTCATTTCAATACAATTAGCTATTCTAAACTGTAAGGACATTTTAACAAAGAGCGAAGAACATAAAAGTCTCGTTACTAGGGAAAGGGTAAACTAAACCAAGAGGGGGAAAATAAGCAATTAAGAAGGGGAAGATGATTGTATAATATATGTAAGTAGAATTCATGTAGAGATTCCATATCATTCTGCCTATTCAAGGCCTGTCTTTGTTTCTTAATATGAATCATTTTGGATATTAAACGTTTATTATACGAAGGTTCGTAATCCAATTCTAACACCATTCCAATCAAAATTGTTACAATTAACACGGTGGTCAGTAATGACAGATGGAGATCCTGTTTTTTTTTTATATCAGACATATGCTCCTTGTTTGTAACTTCCTCTTTGTCTGACCAAGATAGCTAGCATCACAATCATCGCATGAAATCTTGTAAACTACGTCTTTATGGGAGAATATATTCAGTTGAATCTTTTCCTCTTTTTACATATGTTTCAAGGTGTTCGAAATAGAATAAGTTAATTTACAATTCAGTTTAAGAGCGATAGGCATAAAACTTTCCGAGATAGATCTAACATACGGAACTGTAAAGAATCATTAATAGCATTATGAGCATTATCTACGATATTTTCAAGTTCTAACGAATTTGCAAGAGTTTCTTGCGAAAAAGATAATTTTTTTCTTATATGTGTGATTTGGTAATTTTACTTTGAAAATAGATAATGTTTCGGTAAAACTACTAATGATATAAACTGTAACTATAAATTATTCACTTTTACATGTCTATTAAGCTAGAATGCTATAATCATATGAGACATACGGAGAATTTAGTGCTCTTTTTGTGCTAATAATTTATCGTTCTAATCCTGATTTTATTGCTTTAGTCGTTTAGCAAGAGATACTTTTTTTGCTGATTTTTAATAAAGTTAGAATGCACATTAAAAAAAATAATAAAAACAAAAATACTAACACTATAACCTAGTATTAACTATATGCTCGTAATATGAACTAGTTATAAAATTAAATTTATATATTAATAAAAATGGAATTTATTTTACTTCTGAGATACTTATAATCACGTTCCATAAAACTTTTAATTGAGTTAGATAACGATAGATAACAAGATTATAAAATTAAAATTGTTGTAACAGATGATGTAACAAGGCAAAGAAATCAGAATATTTATTCACTATTACACAAGGCAATCTATTTGTTCGCTGTTATACAAGGTACTCGAAAACAGGTGTCAAGTGGGATCAGCTGTTATTAAGGAAATTATCGAAGAGGCATTCAGGTTCCGTGTCACGTGAAATTTTAGAGACAGAACATAAATTGAAGAATAAATAAAATATGATTATCTACGAGTAGAAAATGTTTGTGAAACGTCAACGATATTATTTTTAGATACTTTTTTTATAGCTTCGCTGTTATTTCGTGATAAAATGAACAAAAAAATGTATCATATGTTCGTATACTTCCTAGCTTTTTTTTATACATACACTCACCGACTAAAAGGTTGCAACACTTTTTTTTTAATGAATTTCGGAACGCGGCAAAATTGTCAGAATGCGAGTCACTGCTTGTGGAGCGGTTAGGATAGTTGTCAATGTGATGACAGGATCTAAATGTACAAGGTGTGAAAAAATATATTATGTGTGTCACGCGAAAAACTTATCTATATCAATTGGATATTATAAAATTAGGGTAAGTATAAAAGAATAAATTAAATGAAAGATAAAAGAATAAGTTAGATAGACAAATTTGTTTTATAAAGGAGGGAGTCTGGATGACATTTGTCAAGATCAAGGCCATTGGAGATTGTTCCTCTTATTTTCTTTTTTGCAATAAAAATTCATTTTTACGTAAAAATGAAAATAAGAGATATAATCACCAATGACCTTGATCTTGACAGATGTTATCCAGGTCATGATCCTGAACAATATTCAAGAGGTTTTTAGCCGCCGGTAAAAAACTAATGCTAATACCGGAGATATTGTAACTTCCAAGCCTTATAACTCAAAAAGTACTTAATGAAAATGAACTTAATTCGTATTCCTCTAATAGACAAAAATATTCTTCAGCTTGCGACAATTTACTTTTTTCACAATCTTTACTTTACTTTACAAGATTCTTCATCCTTTTTATTAAAACACAATCGTGTTGTTGTAAAGGCTGAGGTTCATATTTTTCTAACGATTATTTCTGTGGTTCGTTCCATATGCATTTCTTATCCGTAGAAGAGACAATATTTAGATCTTCCAAATCATACCTATAATACTATACAATAATATTAATAAACAATATTATTTTGATATTAATAAATTTTATTGTATTGAAATAAATAAATACGATTTATTTAGAAAACTTTTATATTGGTATTACTTTCTGAGCATTACATATTGTATGATTACTATAATTTTACATGTCCATGAGTGTAAAAAATAATTTCACCTGTTACTTACAGTAGAACAAAAACTGCTGAGACGTGTTTACGTGCACTCCCTAAGCCAGCTTTACAAGAACATTCCATTGAAATGACTTTTCCTTCTTTGTTTATTTTTCCTTTTATTTCATGTGGAGCATCTTTTAAGTCCGAGATTTGGAGACAAAATGCAGTAATCTCAATTGTCATCTGGCTATTGTCATCTGGCATTTTTCCACAAAAAAAACAACGTGACTAACATTCATTAATTTTTCACCACCAATAAAATTTTTACTAATAGGTGTCGAACTAGCAAAAACACAAATTTTCCTATAGATATTTTCATTTTCATTTATTTACTACAGCTTATATTTACGTGTAGCAATCGTACAGTATAAGAACCTGTTGTTACCCTAATCGGTGGCGCTAGGTGACGGGATGTGAAAGCTCCGCCCCCATCGAATTTCCCAATACATGTAATTTGCAAATCGATATAAATCTTTTTTTTAAGCTTTCAATCTTAGTTCTGTAAACTGACAATGAGTATGATTCGTGCACATAATACGCCGGATGCTGCACTGTCGTTTTGTTCATACGAACTATAAAACTTTTGTATTAAGGAAACATCTACGTTAGGCGACAGCTCTACGAATTAAAAAAATATAAGTTTTTAACTTCTTTTTCGATTTTAGTATAAAGTCCATTGTAGCACCTCCCGGGATTTTGCGTTTACTTTAATCCTGTAAAAAAAAGGGTTTTTTATTCCGTTCGGTAAATTCGGAGATTTTTATCGATCTACAATGTCTCGACAATTTAGTCCAGCATTCCCTTAAGTATAGTCATAAGATGTCATGGACCAATCAGAAAGCGTATTCGCATCTTAAGATATTACTTAAGACGGTCTTAAAATAAGAACGGATTGTGAATACCGTTCCTAAAAATCGAACTCCAATAGCATTGCTGTTTTACCGATTTATATCTATATCAGATTAAAGATTGAAATTAGATTTAATTAATCAACACAAAATTTACTAAATTTAATGTTGGTTTGCTTTCTTCTGATGGGTTAATTTCAATCTTAATCTTAATCTCAACCTCTAGCCTGATACGAGCATTACACACATACAATACGAGATTTACAACATATACATACGGTTTAGAAAACATTAAGGGATAACTACTTCTATATAAATGTATGTACATATATTAACACATAACACGAAATTTTCACGCAGTCTTTTCTTTTATACTAAGGCTCTAAGACTCACTTCTAAAAGCACAGAATTATTCTTTTATAATCGCTATGAAGTGTGGATGAAGTTTGTTTTATGCGTACAAAGTGTAAAACTTTTATATGAACTATGTGTTGTTACGAGTCAATGCCAGAAATATCGGTAATAAAACTATAATTTTCCAATTTTTTTTTCGTTTTTCATATGAAATCATATAGTCTAGACTATTTTATTGTCTATACTCTAATTCTGGAGATAGATTTTTTCAAATCTATAAAAGTAATACATAAATACGAAAAATTGGTATAAAATTTATTTGATGAACTATACGACTTAAGAATCTTCATAAATTTATGAAATACTGTTTTCTCAGATAGTTGATTTCCATACTTATAATACATTACACATATTCGTCATTTTGTAACAAATATATAAAACTCTGAAAATTGACAGCTAATTCCTCTTTACATAACTACGATCACATTTTATTTATATCTGTAAAAGGTAAATTAATTAATATTACATTTTTATTATGTTTATAGGTATTCGTTTCTCGATGGACGTTTCACGGGATGAAGTTAAGGCTCTGTCGGCCTTAATGACATTTAAATGTGCGTGTGTCGACGTGCCATTCGGCGGCGCAAAAGCTGGAATTAAGATTAACCCAAAGAACTATTCGGAACACGAACTGGAGAAAATTACTAGAAGATTTACGTTGGAATTAGCAAAGAAGGGATTCATCGGTAAGAGTTCGAGCTAAAAATAAAGAATAAAAAACAATAAGGGATAGCTTTTTTGACTTTAGCCAAAAGTGCTGAGACTTCGATGAAGACATTCTCTGACGTAATAGTATTATAAGCGAATGGAGGCGTTTAGTTAATATGTAAGAATTTCCTCGCAGTCATCTTAATAATCAAATCTTACTCTCTTGATATTACCAGTCTCAAAATATTCCTTTATGTTAAGATTTTGTCCACTGTCTTGAATGACGAGACATTCGGTTGTGAATTGTGAAATTAATTTAAGTTTAAGAAATGAGTTACATTATTCTAAAGAATAAGCAAACTAAGAGATACAATAAAACAAAAGGATACAATAAAACAAAATAAAAAGAGAACAAACTTACAATAAGATGGTAAAATTCGTGCTTCTGATCTTAACAGCAGTCGTGAACAAAGTGACATATAAAATTAACCGATATATTGTGACTCTATCAGAAACTAATAAACAAGAGAAAATGAACACTCAGTAATCGTTGTTATTGATTCTATCAAGGATGTTAAAATACGAATCATTTAAAAGTGCAGTGTCTTCGTTGGAATTAATCCCGTTACTCTAAGCTTTAATGTGGATAATCTCGGATATTAATCTTTTATAGTAATTACTTTCCCTATCAAGAATTTTTACGTCGTTTCAATCAAACGTATGATTATATTTCAACATATGACTAGTGATAACTGAATGCTTTGATATATCCTGATTCATAATAGACCTGTTCTTTTTAATTGAACTTTTGCACCAATTCATCTTTCTTCCTCTTCTTTCCTCCTGGAGAGAAAAGGAAGAAAGATGAACTGGTGCAAAAGTTCAGCTAAAAAGAACAGGCCTATTTTTTCTATGCTCTGTTACTCTTGTTTTTAGTTGCCTCTTCGTCTGGCCGACATATGAAGCGTCAAAATTTTAACAACTAATTTTATAAATGACATTATATTATTGCAATCGTTAGGATCTCGATCTTTAAGTCTTTTTATAATATTACTGACAATAAATCATTAGAACTGCTAACGGGAGTAGACTGACTTAATCTAGGTTAAAAGGATCTTTACCTAGATAAAAAGGGTGGAGTTTTATTGAAGATTAACCAATGAGACGACATGTTCCAATACCCAAAATATGCGTAATAAGGAGAAACGGGAACTGAGGTACGTGAGTTTTTGTGGCTCAGGAATCCGTAGGCTGGTTATAAAATATTTGTAGGTCGAATATTCAGAATGGGGCAAAAGGGTAGAAAAAAAGGACAAAACGGATATTGGAAACGAGCAAAGAAATAATTGGAACAAGGTTTGTTAGGGTCGTCTTGACAAAAACTTTATGTTAGAAAGTTATTAAAACGTGTCGCGACGAGAGTGATGTGGTACGTAACAGCTCCAAATTTTAATGTAGTTCTACAAACAGCTGATATCGTAATTAAGGAAATCAATCGCGCGACAAAGATCACAGTGATAGTCGACCGTGCTTAACTCGTCAGCAAATCCGATTTTGAGCTCGACCGCGAGAGTGACGAGAACTGTGACGATGGAAAATTTTCGAGATTCTAGGATATACGAGAATATTATCTGAAATCTAAAATCTACTATTTTAACGGTAAGACGCGATACAAAATTATGACGCAACAATACGATACAAAATGATCTGGCTGGCTGTGGCCGCGGTGGGCGTGCAAAATAATTGACTCGAAATTATAATTGAACTAATACGATATCGGATGGGATGGTACGATCACGCGTTGCGCGCGTGCGAACGCGAGCAGTTACTCACGAGAGAACCAAACTTGACGAAACTCAACGATAGTTTTGCGAATACGTTTTGCGATCCCTCCGATCTGGAAATCGGTGGCTTTACAATACGTTACGTTCGTCTCACCACTTCCTAGCTCGACTCTTGTAACCTCCAACTCGTCCCGTGTGTCCTCTCACGCGTGCATTGCCTAATGTGTCCACAGCCCAAGTACCGGGCCCGAGGTCTTTTCGGGGGCGCGCAGACGACCGCAGGTCCATGTGATAAACCTTATCGGGCCCTGATTGATCGCGAGCCCGCGCGAGTCGCTATAGCATCGCGCGCCCTGTATCCTGACGCGCCCGGGATTTGACTTATGGCTGGCACCTTTTCGGTTGCACGCAACGGTCCCCTCTGGGGCGCTCTTGCCGGAGTGTTGTCAGGATTCGATGAACTCCCTTTTCGGACGATTTCGGCTTCCGGATTCTATGTCTCCTCTCGGTAGAGGTTCCCTTGCGGCACCGGCAGCGGGGCTCTCGCTCGTACTATGGCAGAGAGTGGATCCGTCCCCTCACACCATTTTAATCGCTCCCGTTGTAGCAATGGCTTGTAAGGAATTCGGCTACAGGAAAACAAGTCATAAACAGGGCGTTAATTCAAAACTCAGAACGATATCACCTGCGCGCTACCCCTTCTCTGGGTGGGGAAATAATAATATTCCGTGAAACGCAACGATAAAAATCGTTAAAAAATCGCGATAAGCGCTGGCACGCCCGCTCTCCACGTCGGGAGGACACAGGACAAAAATGCTGCGCAATTTCGGACAGGTCGAATGACCCTTATGACGGACGGTGAAAAACATCACGTAACAATAGTTAGCGTGATAATCACATGGAAATCTTAAAATGGGTTCTTGTAAAATCGTACCTATTTCGTAAAATTGGCACTTGAATTCTATATACAAATAAAGTATAATTAGTACTGAACACGATAAAATCATAAAAAAACAAACAAGAATGAACATTGTCTGTGTCTGTATTTGGCATGAATCAGCTCACTGTGCGGCGCACCGAGGGCGAGTACATGTATACATGGGCTTGTGCGTGCGGTGCGTGCGGCAGCACCTCGTCACGATAAAAGGCTAAACCAATAGGCGTGAAAAGTGACGTTTTGACGACGAAATGTTACGTGCCATTTCATTATTATGTGTTTAATTGTGAAAATGTGATTTTTCTCGTACTTATCAAAGTTGTAAAAATTGACGAAAACTAAAGTTATCTTAGAATTTTATATGTAAAAGCGTATCTTTCACTCGTTTCAACAGCTGTCAGACCGTGTATTTTCTGTCCGGATAAAGGCTCACTTTACGTGCCTTTTACGATTATTATCGACTGTTAAAGTAGGAAAAGACAGTTTTCGTCGATTTTTACAAGTGTTTTAATGCGATCTCAGCATTTAGATTTATCCAAATTGTCTTTATTTACAAATGGCACGTAACATAATTTAACGTGTCATTTCTCGCTTCTGACGTCACGATTCCAGCATGGCCGCGGCAACTCAGGAGCTTTAACACTGGTCGCGCTCCTTTTATATATTTATGGCTCTACCCAGAGCTAACATGGACGTAGAAAGTTCGTAGCTCTTTTTTGACTTTTTTGTTTGGTTTTTAAATTTATTTTTTGCATTTTTTTACTTTTTATTTTTTAATTTTTTTGTATATTTTTTAAATATTTTATGATTAATTTTTTTATTTACTTTTTCCATAATTATGGCAAAATTTCTTTTGAATGATAATTTTGAAAGCAGGGTGTAATGCATAATGGATTATTATTAGGTTGTTACATCGACGTGAGCGCGAACAAGAGCGAAGCGGTTTATGTTACCGTAGAAGTTATGTATACATATATGTAAAAATTTTTATTTTTTTAATACAAAAATAAAAAATTATAAAAAAATAAAAATAAAAAAAATTGTGTATATATCTTGATAATCACTGTCGAGACAAACTCACATATAATACATGAAAAAAGTTTTTGAAAACTTTTCAAGCTTAAAAAAGCGTATGTTATATTTGATTTCTGAAGTCATGTTAAAATGAAGCGTCTTACAAAAGAGTTTTACCTTTTATGGCGAATTCGGCACTAACTTCGTTCTAGTGCTGCCCCCCTGACATAGTGCGAGTGCAGAATCACTTTGCTATGCCAAATTGCACGTTAGATATATCAATGCAACATTTCTTGAACTCGTTCAGTTCATTCGGTTGGTCCGAATATAAATTCAGCACTACACTGGGTCAGTTTTCATTTGCCAAATACGACAATTTTAACGCACTGATACAGTGCGCACTAGTGCAGTCTGCCGAATTCGCTATTAGAAAGATTTATTCTTTTTAGGACCTGGTGTTGATGTTCCTGCTCCCGATATGGGCACCGGTGAACGGGAAATGTCTTGGATAGCCGATACTTATGCGAAAACTATTGGCCATCTCGACATCAACGCTCACGCTTGTGTCACTGGCAAACCCATCAATCAGGGTGGTATTCATGGTCGCATTTCTGCAACAGGACGTGGAGTGTTCCACGGATTAGAAAATTTCATCAACGAAGCTAGTTACATGAGCATGATTGGTACGTTTATGAGTTGATTAGCTACTTTATTTTAATTTTCATTTATACAGGATGCATGAAAAGTCATTTAATTATTACCACCATTTGATCAAAAAGTTCCCGGAATTACCACCAGGTGATGCTCTGAGTCAGCTGATTTGAGTTCTGTTTTTTTGGTTAGGTTGCCACATCTATCATTGACATTTCCACCAAATTTTATCGCTATAGCTTGACATTTGTAAAAGTTACGCCGTCTTGAGTACATCTACCTCTGCACGGTTTTCGATTTTTTACAGTTTTAAAAATGGAGTTGAATTTGCAACATCCGTGAATTTTTGACCAAGAACGAAACGAATACCATCCAACAGCCATCGAATTTATCCGATATGGCTCCCTGTAATTTTTTTCTGTTCGATCGAGTCAAAAAACCACGGATGTGGTTGCAAATTCAACTCCATTTTTAAAACTTGATTTCCAGACAAAATTTTCTAATTTTCCCTGACTTCCAATAGCTACCACGCTTTCGCGGCTCGTAAGCGTTCACAAGAAAGTTGCGAGAAAGTTAGTGTACATACATATACCGGGCTAGCTCGTAGGCGCCGGTGCGCCGGGTTACCATTCCGTAGGTGCGCCTGTGCGGCTTGTAAAGCCGCCACAACGTACATAAAATAACTATTCACACTCATGTAGCAAAAAAGAGGTCAAATTTTGTTCCAATTAGGTGGTATGGCATTTCGTATATATTTTTGTATTATATTGAATTAGTTATTTATAAATTACAATATATGTAATATAACATTGTATAATTATATAAATATTATAATCTTCTTCAGTCGTATTAAAAGCGCTATTATTTTACTAAGCTTTTAAATGTATCTGTGATCTAATATCATATTATGGTGCGTCAATATTTTAAAAAGTTTAAATAAATGCATAAATAAAGGAGTATGATAATGCGCAGGTACTACGCCCGGTTGGGGAGGCAAAACATTTATTCTTCAAGGTTTTGGTAACGTGGGTTTGCACTCTATGCGTTATTTACACCGCGCGGGCGCTGCATGTATAGGAGTGATCGAACACGATGGATCTATTTGTAATCCAGAAGGTATCGATCCAAAGGTATATAACAGTTGTCTCCAGCATAACTAACTTAAATTTTTCTACGATTACGTGACAGAATCGATGATAAAACTTTTTTTGTTTAATATTTACTCATTTCTATACGTTTTAGGAATTGGAAGAGTACCGTATAGAAACTGGTACTATCGTTGGTTTCCCTGGGGCCGAGCCATATAAAGGTGAAAATCTTATGTATGAGCCGTGTGATATATTTATACCTGCTGCCATAGAGAAAGTAATTACCAAAGAGAATGCGGGACATATCCAGGTAAAGATTAAAACTTATGTAAAACTTATATCTGTATATTATAAATGTTAATATACTCGTTTCATATTTGTTAATCTATAGGTATATCAGATTGATGTTATATTGAATAACATTATATTTATATTGAATTAATCTTTACTCAATTACCAAACATTAAAATTATCTGGTTTTTAATTAATTTCTTTGAAGTGTTTTTATTTCACATATATTTTATATATTATTTTAAAAATGATTGATAAATAACTGAATTGATCTATGATTTATTATATTAATTTGATGAGATGACAACAATTAACCTGAAAGTTTAAATGACCTCAGACGGTAATCAAAAGATGATAATTAAATTATATTTTTGAAGGCAAAGATTATTGCAGAGGCTGCTAATGGACCGACTACTCCTGCTGCAGATAAGATTCTGGTCGACAGGAATATTCTTGTAATCCCGGATTTGTACATTAACGCCGGTGGTGTCACAGTTTCGTTCTTTGAGTGGTTGAAGAACTTGAATCACGTGTCGTACGGCCGTCTAACTTTCAAATACGAAAAGGAGTCTAATTATCATCTCTTAGGTACGTTAGACAAACTTAATTAATCAAAATAATAATGAAAAGTTCATATTAACGAGCATGAATAGGTTCATATTAATGAACATAATTAATAGACTTTATTTAACACGAATAATAAAAATCAGGAACATTTTGAACTTTACTTATTGTTAATTTTCTTCAGCTGTAGACATTAAATAGCAAAAAACACATACATTATAAACAGAAATAATTAGATAGAAACAAAATTAAGAGCAAAAAGCCACATCTATTGGGACGCTAACATAAATGTAAGTTAAAATAGAAGATATTAGATAAGCAAAAAATTCTTTCGACGCTTCAAAACCGCAAAAAGGCGGGAAAATAAATAAAATTTAAATTGCGGTTTTGGTTATATGAAATCTAAAGCTCAGAATTTTTTAAATATATCTATAGTGAAAAAAGAAATTACACGTCGAAAAATTTTTATGTAAAGACAAATATTTAGAAATTTTTGTAAAATCAATACTGGTTCTTCATTCGGTGACGAGAAAAAGTAGAGTCAGTGGATGAAATTGGTTAATCATCCTAGGCAAAAGCATTGTGCCAGTCACCGAATTCAATTTAATTAGAGGAATTCTAATAAAAAATAAAAATTGTAATTAAGTTTGATGTGTAAGAGAGTAACTTTTGAAAATATGATTTATAAATTTATATTTATTTTGCAGAATCGGTGCAAGAATCTTTAGAGCGTAGGTTTGGTCGTGTTGGTGGCCGTATTCCCGTTACACCATCCGAAGCCTTCCAAAAACGTATATCTGGCGCTTCTGAAAAAGATATTGTCCACTCTGGTCTAGACTACACAATGGAGAGATCTGCTAGGGTAATTAATTAGATTTTAATATAAGTTAGACAAAGTATAAAATTCAACTCAATTCTAAATATTTTTTGTTGTAATATAGGCTATTATGAAGACTGCCATGAAATTCAATCTCGGACTCGATTTGAGAACAGCGGCATATGCCAATTCGATTGAAAAAATATTTACTACTTATTCGGAAGCTGGCCTCGCTTTTTAAATATTTACTAGATTGTATGTATGCAGCAAGTATTGTATTAATGTGCGATAAAGATAATGTCAATTTTTACCGCGAGAGGTGACTTAGATTTATCATTTAAAAGATATTTACGAATAACGATTATGTCAAGTCATAAGGGGCAATATCCAAAACTTGCGATGGAATATTCCAATGCAAAATTATCATTTCTGTCATGTTTCGCATTGTGACAGTTGCCTAGTTACAGATAGAGTCACATAGACCGGATATTATGACACCATTAAGTAATAGCACGAAATCAAATATCGACCATTTTTTTTTTCTAAGATAGGAAAGGTCCAATGCATTTTTATATTTCAATTTTTATGTATAAAATATGAAGAATTATACAAAGCTGCCATTGAGATAATTCGCTATTTATAAGTAGCGAATTTATAATTCGCAATTTTCTCTCCTTGAATATGCCATTTTGACGATATTGCTGTATTTCTAATATTGCACTTGTATAAAGAAAATTATTTATGATTTTATCTTACGACAAGAAATTGACTCTTACAGAGCAAAAGGAGCGATATATCTGGTTAGATATACAATGTTACACGCAACATAATTGTTATACGATATTCTGTTAATAAAGATACTCAATGAAAGTAAATTGTCTTTCATATACGAATGCGTAATATACGTCATTTGTGACTGCATTTGGTACATCACGTACATATTGACAGATGCTACCGTAATAACCCACATAATACGTAATATCACAGTAATATCACAGTGTTACGTCCGGATGACTCTATGATTCTTTTCTTTCGTGGAGAAAATCTGTTTTTCTCTCAAATGCGAATAACTTGCGATTATCTCCAGGATAGAGTCAGTAGCATGGCCGATCGATTTCAGTTCTCTTTATAATTTTAATCGTATAAACCGTAGAGACCAAATATTTCTTCTTTTGTATTATCTTCAGTGTAAAGTCGTTCAAGTTTAAGTGGAAATTATATTAAAGCTAAAGTGTGTATCTCAATTGGATTTTTGTTCGATCATTTCATCTTTCTTTCCATATCGAAGTGCCTAATTGTGCAGTGTTTCGTCTGTGGCGTCCGATCAGTGTTTGATGCGTGGGAATGCAACGCGTTAGTTCAGGAATATTATTATATGGTGCTTCCCAATTTCCTCTTCACGCCTCGAGCGACGCCGCCTCCACGTACACCGCGAGGCCTGCATCTCAGTGCGGGCCCTCTTGTCTACACGAATTCACCTACTCTTGCCGACATGTGAACGCTCTTCAGTGTCTCCGAGCCTTCCTGCCTCGGTCGCCGCGAGTTCGACCACGAGCACACGGCCGCCTTCCGAGCGGGGTACAAGCGCTCCTATAGAGCGCCCCGCTGCTCAACCCTCATTCGGTCCTTGGCCCCCGTCGCTCATCCTGTCCGTCATAACTGCGTTCCACAAAGGAGCAGGGACCAGGGTGCTCTAGCTTCTATCTGCCTTTTCCCTGAACTGCACCATGCGGATAGTATAGGGGGTCGCGGAAATTGTACCGCAGCCCGAATCGGCGTTGTCGTGCACTCCTTCCCGACTTATGAACTTCGTTCATAAAGTATAAGAAAATGTTCTCAGGAGCGGACGATGGGTCGCGTTTGGCGGGCCGGACGTGAGCGGGCCTTGCGCGAACTCGTCCGGGAGTATAACAGGACCGTCGAGTTCGATCCCCGAGTACTCTACGACCTGGATCCAGAACGTCTCCCCGGAGTATCACCCGGTCCCCGCCTATCACCGGGATCCCCCTTAGCCGCTCGGTCTGCTGCGCTCTCCCGCAGATCATAAAGGTCGAAGCGGTGACCTCCGTTATCCGCGTAGTACCTTCACTTCAGCAGCGGTCCTAACCACGCTTAGGAATCCTACTTATTTTATCTCTTTTTTTTTCTTTTTGTATATTTTCACTAATAAAGTCGCACATTTTTCGTGTTTAAAGCAACAGTATTCGTCATTCTTTCCCCTTTTGGTTTCCGCTCGGTCAAGTATCGCGACTACTCCACTCCTAACCACCTGACGCCGAGTCAGGCGAAAAGAGCCCCGCGTCAGCGGCCCACATTGGCGCCGTTTCATCTAGAAATCAGGACGTGAAATATTTTAATTTGATTTTTTATCGTTTTTTAACCGTGCAAAAATTTTAACTAAAAAGAACAGACCTATTGTGTTGTAATGACTACGTTTACACCGTGCGCTTAGTCCGCGACCTAAACGATAGGTGTCTTTGTTTAATATACAGGATAAAGGATGTCTATTGGATAGGCCGCGGCCTAAATGCACGGTGTAAACGTAGCCACTGAGTCGCTTGTTGGAAGGCACCCAGTGTCGAGCGTATGATGACCATATTTCACGGACTGCGGACACGAACTGCTCCGGATATAGCCGAGGCTGGCCGAATGTGACGTATGCTTGTTGCATGCACAGTGGTCTATCACCGGATGAGCATACTCTTGTCTTTATATTAGTGATGCCGATTCTTAAAAAAAAAGATCGATTTTCGGAATCGATCAATTCTTTTAAGTTTGATTTTAACAATCGATTAATCGGATAAAAAAGGATCGATTCCGAATAATCGATTTTCTCGATTCTTTTCCCAGCAACCAATTATTTAAAAAAAAAAAGACTTTCAAATTCTTACTAATACGGCAAGTTAGTATGAACGAAAGCATTGAAATCCTATGGTTGAACTTTACCGGCACCGGCATAAGTTAAGCCTGCGGCACACGATGCTTGTTTTCCTGCTGGATTCCTAGCTGGATTAAGCCCATGGCACATACAAAAACGTAAGGCCGTAAGCATAATCAGTAAGCGAATTGGCCAATCACGATAGAGACCGTAAGGCCAGCAGCGAATCCAATCTTACGATTTCTTTACTGCTTACGTATTACGGCCTTACGTTTTTGTATGTGCCATGGGCTTTAGAATCTTGCCATCGTATTGACTGCGGTACTGACAGTGTCAGCATAGTAGCCAATACAATGACAAGATTCCAATCCAGCTAGGAATCCAGCAGGAAAACAAGCATCGTGTGCCGCAGGCTTTAACGGTTACGGCCATTATAAATCAGGCTTTAAGCCCGTATCAGACTACCGACTCTGCAAGCCGACCCGACTGCCAACTCTGACTGCCGACCAATAATGGACCAATCACAATAAGACTGATTCAATCTGATACGGGTTTTAGGGCCACTTTCACCAAGCTCAGTTACTAGGGCTGGTTAAGTAAACGACGATGGTGATATTTTTAGATTTAACGGAATATGCCAATCAGATGCAAGAGCTCACCGAGCGCTTAGTAAAGCGGTTGTAGTACTGAATGCGCCTAATGATGTTACTTAAGTCCGTATCAGATTACCGACTCTGCAAATTACCGATTGCCAACTCTGACTGCCGACCAATAACAGACCAATCACATATTAAATCAGTCTTATTGTGATTGGTCCATTGCGCTAGAGCAGTAACAACACATTGGGCGCGTTCAAGTTGACAAAGCGGCTAACCTGCTCGCCAAGCAAATGAACATAATTGGTTGTTACTTATAGATCCAACCAATCATATTCAATCGCTCGGTAAGCACGCCTAGCCGCTTTGCCGTCTTGAACTCGCCCTATGTCTTTGAGTAGCAAAAACTAGGTGCTGTGATTGGCAGAGTACAATAGCTTCGTGCGCCCTTCCTTTCGAAATTAACAATTTGTAAAAATTGAGAATCGTCGATACGATTCTCTGAAAAATTGGATCGATTCCGAAAGAATCGAGAAATAAAAAATCGAATTAAAATCGATTTTTCAAGAGCAAAAAGAATCGATTCTCGATGCATCGATTTAAGAATCGGCATCACTACTTTATATCATGGTCGTGCGGGCAGCATGATAATAGCACGGTGTGCGCACGGCATGATACGCACGCGTGAGGGCAACATGAACTCGCACGAATCGTTATCTGAGTAGGTAAAAATTAGGTTTGAGTTTCGATCCGCCGCGGCGTGTCGTATGGCTGTTACTTCTTCAAACGAAGAAACATTTCATAAAGTTTCATGAAGAGGATGAACCGTTTTATGATCCAAAAATGGCCGAATAAAATATTTATTGTAAGTACTAAAAAACAGAAATGTTTTAACTTAAAACTTTAAACGCATTTTTCTTGAAACGTGTTCTTTCAAATTTGCTGACATTGTAGAGAGGGAACGACTCAACGCAGTGATTTACGCTTTTTACACATTAATTACAATCATTTTCTCCATACGGTAAACCTAAAAAAAATAATAAATTTTTAAAAACAATAATAATTTTTTGGCAATTTAATAGGAAAAATAATGGTAAAAAAAAGAACTTTTCTTTATAAAGGGATAATTTCGTTAAAAAATTTCGTTAAAAAAATGTTAATAAAAAAAAAAGTTTTTAACATATCACAAAATCCGTATGTATTTCTTTAGATTATACCAAAAACACGATTCTGTGTAAATTTCAAGTAAATCGGATGAACAGTTTCTGAGATCCGCGCAAAGCCAACTTTGAAAATGTAGTTTCGAGATAAACGCGTTTGAAGTTTTGCTTTGCGATATTTCGTGTGTTTAGTAGCAAAATATCAAATTTACCTTTAGCTTGCAATGCCTGGGCCATACAACTATCCTTCTACATCAATGTTTGTTTCATCGTTTTCTTTTCTGCTCGTTTTGGATGATTTTCGAGCGTCATCGACCTAATTCTTTTTAATATCTTACAAGTTCAGATATTCTAAATTGCTCCGAACCGCTCGTCGGCACTACAGACACGCTTCACTAAACTGGCTCGAAACTTGATAAAAAAACATGAATTTTTAATTTTAATTATTAACTTTATTTTTAAGACTATAAACTATCATTTAAGGCAAAAAAAAATTCGGATTACCTCCAAGGTAGCGTAACCCCTTAACTTATCCCGCTATGTACCCTATACGCAGTTATTTTCTTTACGGAAAGAATCAAGAAGCAAACGTGGTAGGTTTTACGAGCACGCGTGAATTTTTCTACCCTTGGGAAAAAAATCGAAAAAATCCGCGGAAAAATTGGGTTTTTTCCGATCCTTTAAAACTATATATAGGTCCACCTAAAATTGATAGTTATAACCGTTTTTCCCCTAAAAAAATTCACAAAAACTCGTTGATTTTTTGACCACCCGGCTCCCTTATGTTAATCGCAGTTTGGTAAAAGTTACTCTAAGGACTATAGTACGTTACTACTCTATTGTGTTTGCGGGGTCAGGACCATGGTACACAAAAAAACTTAAGGCAGTAAGACGTAAACAGTAAAGAAATCAACATGTTGGATTAGCTACTGCTTACGTTATGGCCTTACCGACTCTGTTGTGATTGGACAATTTGCTTACGTTTTGTTCTTTCAATTTTTTTTGTGTACCATGGTCCTGACCCCGCAAACACAATAGAGTAGTAAGCCTTAAACCTTAAGAAGATGATCAATCACAGTCAAATGTGAGAAAAATAATCGACTACGATTGGTCAGTTCTTTAAGGCTACTACTCTATTGTGTTTGCGGGGTAAGTCTTACGTCTTAAGTTTTTCTATGTGTTATGCTTTAGCACCGACAGATTTTCATTTATTCCGGTCCCTTCAACACCACCTTGCAGACTAATGGCCGCAGCACAGACTCTTGCATAATGCATAATGCATAAGGGAATCGACCAATCGAAATTCTTCTTTTCCATGGAATGAGAGGGAAGAGAAGATTCTAATTCAAGATTCGCTTATGCACTATGCGTTATGCAAGAGTCTGTGCTGCGGCCTTAAGTCCGGATCTACAATAGGTTTTTAAACCTTAAGCCATAAGAAATGGATGAATCGTAATCAATTATTCTCCTCGCATTCGACTGTAATTGGTCAATTTCTTACGGCTTAAGGCTTAAAACATCTATTGTAGATCCGGACTTACCTTGCAAATACAGTAGAATAATAAGTCTTAAGCTTTAAGAAACTGACCAATCATAGTCGAGTATTCTTTTCACATTCGACTGTGATTGATCGATTTCTTAAGGCTTACTACACCTATTGTGTTTGTGGACTTACGATTCGTTCATTTCTTATGGCTTAAGGCTTATTACTTTATTGTGTTTGCGGAATAACTGGTCAATTTCTTACGGCTTAAGGCTTAAAACACTTATTGTAGATCCGAATTAATACTTCAACACACACAAAAAAGTCGAAGATTGCATTAAAGATTTCATCAACTCAAAACAGCTATTTTTTTTTATCAAATTGAGATCCGCTAGCTCTCTGAAAGGTGGAAGAAATGTGTCAATATTGTGGAGATTACTTTCCAGACTGAAACATAATCTCATTCTATGTAAATAAATCTTAATTCTCACTAAAAAGGCCGAGAATCAATTTATATACCAAATGTAATTGAATAATTCATTTTTTAGAAGAGTGTTATCAAAGAATTATCTAAAATATCTTATCATATAAAATTTTATCAATAAATTGTGTTCATCCACTAGCTTACTTTGTAACGAAATTCATTCGTTATTCATTCATGCATTCTTCCCCCTTTCATTTAAAAATTAGACACTTTTTTTTCAAAAATTTTTCCTTTCGAGAAATATTTTGTAATTACTTTTATAATTGAGAATAATTCATTCTAAATCTAATCACGTGATCCATGCGTGATCTGGTGAAATATTTTTGTCTTGATCTGCATCAGACGAATTTTATAATGGCATTGGGTAAGGAATGCAATATCAAAAAAATTTCCAAAAATATATAATATAATATATTATTATATGATACATTTCTCTAAGCTAATAATAATCTTCCAAGACATTAATCACACACATTTAATGATAAGATATCTCTGTTGAATTGCATTCGATAATAAATTGTATTTAAAACGAAGAGAAAGAATGCGCGGAATATTGCCGCGATTGGATGAAATTTTCGTCCCGATCTGCCACGGATGAGCTTCGCGACATAATATTATTAATAGCTCGTGGGTGAATGAGATGAGTATATATACACACTGCAACATGACAAGCGAACGAATGTGAGGTATAACTATATGATGGCGGATTGTACCCGCGAGGTGCACCAAAGTCGCGTGCACTACCCACTCGTAGGTCTGGGCGGCGCCCGCCGCCCGGACCGTTCTATAATGCGCCGCGACGCCGCGACGACGACTTCACTCTTGTCCTACCTACTCTACTCCTGTCAACACGTTACGCGTCGGCACAGTGAGACAAGGTGAAAAAAAAATCGCTCTCTCTTTCCGAATCAAATTTATCATTCAATTATATTCGTCAAACCGATTTATTGCTTGACGTCCAAAAATTTCATCTTTTTGGATTATTAGCGAGGGATTGTAAAAAAATGAATAAGAAGAGTGAATGATTTCTCGTGAATTTGCAGCAGAATTTGGGATAGCTCCAGAGATAATACGAAATAAGAATGTTGAGTTTCGGATGTGTTTGAATCGATGCGTGATTTACTTGTCGCGTCACATGGCACCGCATCCGGAGAATACGCCCAATTGTGCTGATATGCATCAATCACTCTTATACCTCGCGTATATTATTTTGTTTATGTCGAACACAGTGGTGCGTATATCGAGTGACCGGAATCGAACGGTAGATACACGAAGTTGTAAAATTCCACCTTAGGACTCACAGCGATAATGTAAGACACATGTTCAATTACGTGGGTGAAAATATATCGCGATAATTCTAAAATTGCGCATAACGCCTGCGGAGATATTTCATTGTGAGGTTGTAAATATGTGCTGTTGCATTACTGTCGGAATGGAATGTAGCAATATCGAAATCTTCCTCGAGAGATCACAGTTTAATATTGTAACGTTTGCTTATAAAATTACTATAATACTAATTATTGCAAATATAGTGGTGGTATTTAGCGGACTGATTTGTAACAGAAAAAAAAATTTCTGTGCATATTTGTTCAAAAATAACAATGAATTTAATATTTGACACATTAACTATAGCTCATTAGAATGTAATATTATAGACTAGACCATCAAATCGTTTCGCGTATTTTCATTATACGATACTTGTAACGATGAAAGTAAGAAAGCAATTATGTATTTAAGGAAAAGTTTGTACGTGTAATTTATCATGATGCCTGTTCAAATTTTAGTAAAAATTTCCTAAGAGTTTTTTTCATTTCTCAAGTATTTACTTTGAAATTTTTTAAATTATAATTAAAGTATATGTTTTTTTATATAAGTTTTTCAATAAAATTGAAGCATTTTTGAAGGCATATTTAAAATAAAATTTGATTGGAATATAAGTAATAGCATTTAAATACTTGTATACTAATAGTAAATATTAAAAATAAGTAGATCTTTATTTTCGCTATTAGTGATATTAAAGATAAGTTTAATAGAAAATAAAGCCTATTTAAAAATCTAAAAATGTTAAACATATTATATAGTACTTTAATGTTAAAATTACAGCACTTGATATTTGTAAAATAAAAATAAGATCTTTAAAGAGGTAATTTAAAACAAAAATTTTTTAATTTCAAAAAAATTTCCTAACATAAGAATTCTATGATTTTTCTTTCTCCATAGATAGAATAATAGAAATCCTAGATTTTTATAGATAATAGACATTTTGTGTTTACATATAAATTAATTTATATAACGTCTCTGGTGAAAAAATTTGACTGAAATTATTTCACATTTTGGAACATTTCAGCGAAATTGCTGAAAATTTGTTGAAATTTCACTGAAAGTGAATTTTTCAGCTAACATGCTAAAAAATCACTGAAATTGAGATGAAATTTCTCTGAAATTTTGCTAAAAATGAATTTTTCAGCTAAAAACTGCTGAAATTAAACTTATATTTTTTTTAAATGCTGAAATTTTGCCAAAAAGTGTTTCAAAACGCGAAATAATTTCAGCGAAATTTTTCCATTAAGAGTTATTACATTAGAATTAATTAAAGTCATGCACGTGTGTTTTGTATGTGTATATGTAATATGTATTTATTGTTCTCTTCGGATTATAACGAATCTTTCTTTCTGTTATGTAATTATTTTTAATAACTGCAATGCATCATTACTTATATAAGATAAATTACAAGATTATGATGGTGCACATTGTAATTCTTTTGACATTTTAAGGCAGACATTTTAACATTTCTGTAATCTGCATTGTAGCAACATTTATGTATGCAATCTTGTAATGCACCTAATTTCTGCAATGCTTTCGTAATCCTCCTCTGATACATACAACTAAAGGCTTTAGAGAAGCAATTTCTTAAATGATATTTATAATAAATGTAAATTTTTTTCTAACCACATAATATATACATAAGAGAAGATCAATATAAAATTAAAGAAGTACTCAAGTGTATTGTACTTATATTGAAATAAATCAATAACGAAAAATTATACATTGACGCTGATACAAAATATATTAGTAATGTAAAAACTAATAAGGTATAACTTTTACGGAACTTTGTCTATTTAGGTGGCGAGATTCGAATCGCGCGTTAATCCTACCGATATACCTATGGCGACCATGAACAATAGCAATGGATCAACAATGCAGATTAACACTCGCCCTGACGACATTCGAAAACGGATTATTGGATGTGAGTTCTTTACAACCGATAAAGCCGAAGCTAAAATATAATGAAAGAATTTGCACGATAAAACTTATGATAATTTTGATTACAAGAAAGGAAAAATGTACTATACATAGAGTATGTTTATACTTTTTTAATACTTTTATTGTATCTATATTTTATAGTTTATTTTCTGTAGGAGATACGCGCGTATGAAGAAATTATGCATTCATCCAATTTGCTTTATCTAATTAATCTTTTATTTTATCCTTATTTACTTTCCTTTTCATATATTTTATTTTATCTTGTTTTGTAATTATTCTGGAAAATAAGGCAAATAAACTTTATTGTAAATGATATTAAACGATATTAAAGTATCTTTTTAAACTGTAATGTGAATACACAACAAATAAGAAATAAATGCTAAAATTCTCAAGCTGGATTTTTAGTGCTGAAATAATTCGGTGTGAATTTACTATATATCTAATCCTGCAAACTGAGCGCCGAATTTAATTTTCAATCTTGAAACGCAATCCTAACAGAACTAAAGTAGTAATATCACAAATTAAATTAACCAGCAATTTAATATTGATGCTTATAGGCATCTTAGAAAAATTCTAATATAATTTAATGCTGATAAGCATCTTAAAATCTGTAAATAATTTTATTGCGAAAAATATTATCTTGGTCGGGATTTGAATCTGGATCTCCCATATTCTGGATGGGTGCATCCTCACCATTCGATCTCGTTCCGTTAAGCGCTTCAATACAGCGGCTTTTATATACAACGTACCGGTGGGGACTTTTGAGTCGTTATTTGTTATGCCAAAATAAAGCTCTCTTTAAAAATTCAGCTCGTCCGGAGTTTTTTCGCAGAAAAATCCTATTTTGACTAGACTAAAGACTGAAAATTAAATTCAACGCTTAATTTTTGCAGGAATGGATATGTAGTACATAAGTTCACACCGAATTATTTAAACATTAAATATCCAGTTTGACCGTTTGAAGCCTTTATTTCCTATAATTTTTATTGTAAGCGTCATTTTGCTTACCAGTGAAACCATTAATGTTAATGATTATTCCGATCATATACGTGGTGGAAGTCAGATGAAGGCTCTTAACGGGCTTATAACAACGTTGTTCAACCTTAAGCTCGAGAAATGAATTATTTCGTGAGTGTAAAGAAGGTCATTCTTTATATGTAGCAGAGCTTCAATAATGTGAATCAAGTACTTGCGCAATAGTTCGATGATAATTTTATTATTAGTTTTATTTAAAAAAAACTAATATGATTTGAAGATTTGATTTTACTTCAAAAATATTATAAAATTTAAAAATTTATTTAAAATTATGAAAACATTAATAGAAGTTAGGATATATATGTATAATTAAATTTCTCTTTATCATCGGATTAATTGATATTCGAGGAATAATGCGAAATTTGATGTTTATACGTCTATCAAGCTGTAATTATAGACTGCTGGTGAAAATAGCAACTATGTGTTCTTGTGAAATTCAGGCTATTGTAACTAGAGCCTTGGCATTACCGTTTCACAAGATGTCTATAAGAACATTCAGCGCATGATAACTTATTGTTTGTATCTTTCTATTTCTTTTTTACTTACAAGTCAGTTGTAAAATTTGTTTTAAGTTTAACATGTTCCAAATGGTCCACCCAAAATTTGTGTTAATTTAATATAAGATATATTAGGAAGTAACACAAATATAATGTAAACAATTAACATAAAAAATTTAAATTCAATATTACAATATTAGAGCTATTCGAGCCATGTTAGATGTCATATGCAAATTATATGTACAAGACAATAAATAAGTCAATGATTAAATTTCAAATGTTTTGACCTTTAATATGGTCATTCTCATATGATATATTGATCAGGGGTTGGGGAAAAAGCTTTTTACAAATTGAGGGAAAACTTTTTACAAGTTGGAGCATAATTGAAATATATTTTTTATATTGTTCACAAACCTTTTATTAAATCAAATATGTACCATTTTGATCGATAATCTTTTGTCATTTTTCGGATAGAGCCATTATTCTATCGGTGTAGAACTTCTGTGATTTCTCGGTAAAAAACCGAGATAACTGATTTTTGCAGGTCTCTTTTGAAGTTAAGTTTACTCCATTAAGGGAGTTCTGGAAAGACCGAAACAAATCGCAAATGCCTCAAAACGGTTTTATGATCAATGTTTAGCTCCTTAGATATGTTATAACTGTTCACATGACAATTTTTTTCAATTTTTTGGAAGATTTCATCGACATTTTCCACAATAGGCCGCCCAGAACGATGTGCATCTTTGACATCAAAATTTCCATCTTAAAATCGGCGAAATTAATTCGCTGCTGTTTGTCTAGTTAGAGCATCCTCTTCATAAACACGACAAATTTTGTCTGCGGTTTGCGCGTTCTTTTCTTTTTATAATAAAAAAGTAAAATGTGTCGGAAATGTTCCTAATTTTTACTCATTTTCAAATTTGATTGAATGCGTCAGTATCATTCAAATCTATGATCAATCTATTTCAAAATATTATGAAATAGCACCTTTTTAAAGATATATAGGGTGGTCCACGTAAAGTGTTACAAGCTAATAACTCTAAAAATATTTATCCTATCAAAAAGTTATTCATGAGAAAGTTTCATATATTCGAGGGTCCTTTCTAACTACGTAAACAAAAATCCACCCCCGTTCCCCTTGAAGAGGAGCAGAGGGTAACTTCAAAGTTTCAAATGGGACCCCTTGTAAAATGTTACATATTTGGATTTTATGGGGAAAAACAAGTAAACTTTGTCTGAAACATTTCTTTGGAAAATGCTCCTACCAAAAGTTATGAACATTTAAACTTTTAGCCATTTTATTCATAATTGAACTCCATTGACACAAAGTTGTGTTCACGATACAATGAAAACGAAAACGACCTTGATGTTAAAAAAAAAAAAAAAAAAAAATAAAAAAAACATAAATACATACATTTATCGGGAAACGTAAATACAGATCTACTATGTATTTAGTTAGTTTTGAGCTAGTTTTCATGCTATCAATTTCGAAAATCATGGCTCATTTTGACGTGGAAGTTAATATGTTGTTAATTCTGAGAGAATGTGAGAAAAATTATCGACATACAGCGCAATTATTTTTAGAACGTTATAATATTAAAAAATCGCAAATGGCATATCTTCGTTTAGAAAATCGTTTGCGTGTACATGGTCAATTAAGTGCAATTAAAAGACAAAAAGCAAATCCAGTACACTGAAAAAAAAGATTGGCTGCTGCAGCAAATTAAACGGTCAAATATGGCATAGCATTTTTAATTGGTTGCAGTAGCCAATTTTTGGTTGTGTTAACCTATCGAAATCCTAATGACATTGCGGATAGGCTAATGCAACCAAAAATTGGTCGTTGCAACCAAAAATTGGCTGCTGTAGCCAATTAAAAATGCTATGCCATATTTTACCATCTAATTTGTTGCAGCAGCCAATCTATTTTTTCAATGTAGTTAATGATGATAATTGTGCTAATATTCTCGCTGCAGTTGAAGTAAATCCACATGTCAGTCAACGCGAATTCGCAAACACGTCTGGAGTTGGACGGTCTTCAATACAGCGGATTTTGAAAAAACAAAAATTTCATCCGTATCGTTTGATTTTGACTCAGGAACTTTTGGAAACTGATTATGAACGTCGTGGAATATTTTGTGAGTGGATGCGTGATGTCATGAAAAAGGATTCATTTTTGCAAAATATTCTTTTTTCTGATGAAGCAACATTTACCAATACTGGATACCTTAATAGACATTCCTGGTGAAAATTTTTCTCATAATTTTTATACGAATTGGAACATTTTTCAGAAATGCTCAGAAATATTCAGAAAGTTTATAAGTTTACATCTTCTTTCAGAATTTTTCATACGAGTGAATTCTGAAATATTCTGAAATTTCTCATCCTATAATTTTTAAAAAATATTTTTTAATTTTTTAGATTTTATAACATTTCATCAGAAATTATACTTACAAAAACTTTTAGAAATCTTACGATATTTCATAAGTAACATATGTGAAAAATTCTGAGAAAGAATGTAAATTTTCTGAGAAGTGTGCCAATTCATATAAAAAAAGTGAAAAAGTTGTAAAATTATATAGAAATTCTGAGAAAAATTTTCACTAGGAATAATATGCATTATCGGTCATATGAGAATCCTCATTGGATGCGCGAAGTTCATTTCCAACATCGTTGGTCATTAAATGTATGGTGTGGAATAATTGGCGATTTCGTAATTGGACCATACTTTTTTGATAGTACTGTTAATACTGAATCCTATTGTAATCTATTAAGGAATCATCTTCCCTTACTTATAGAAGAATTACCACTTAATGTGAGAAGAGACATATGGTTTCAACAAGATGCACTTCCTCATTTTTCCAGAGCAACGTGTATTCTTTTAAATGAGATATTTCGTGACGGGTGGATAGGTCGGGGAGGTCCTGTTCAATGGCCCCTTCGTTCATCTAATTTTACACCTTTGGACTATTTTTTATGAGAGTATATTAAAGAGGATGTCACATCTCAATCATTTACGAAAGAAGACTTAAAACGAAGAATACGTACAGCTTAGAGACCCTCTAATCAGAGTCGCGACAAGAGAAAAAGAGACTTTAGTTAGAGACGATCTTTTTCCCTTAAGGGTCTCTAGTTTCAGTAAAATCACACGAAAGAGAGAGGAATATATGTTGTGTTTCTTTCTAATCTTGATAGTTTCTCACGAGTCGTGATACATCTTTCTGCTCTTGAAGATTAGACGACTTATTAGAAAATTAATAAAAATAATTGCAAAATGGTTGGTTGTGCAGCCCCATCTTGAATAAATATAAAGTTTTTTTTTATATACTTGGCGTATCATTTTTACTTTTGCAAGATATGTTTCAAAATATTAATTAGGTTTTTGCTTATAATAACGTAATCATAAACTTAAATTAGAAAACGATGTGAAATATACAATAAAAATAGATAAAATATGTAAATATTGTGCATGTGTGGGCGAAATATGCAAAAATATGCTGTTATGTACGAAATATGCAAAAATATACTGTAATATATAGAGCTCAAAATGCCTAATTTATTATGAAATTTGTATTTAGTTTATTTCTTTATTAGTCAAATAAAAAAAAGAGGCCCTATACATATTTTGGTTGCCCTAATTATTATAGATGGTCAGTAATTGTAAAAGAAAAACTAATCAAAGTCAATGGAATGAGAAATCCATGCAGCTTGCCATTAGAGAATGCAAATCTGGAAATTCTGTGAAGAAAACAGCCAGAAAACATATAGCGAATTTAAAACATATAATATGTATTAATCTTTTAATTAATTCATTAACTTGCATAAATGCACTGTACTTATCGATCGATGTTCACTTTGCCCTGTCTCCCTATCCGCTTTACCCGGGTATCAGAGCAAAACGAATAGTTTTCATATCTGTATTCATATCTTTTACTGTTTTAAAACGATCAAATGTTTAAAAGTTCTGTTTATTATATGTTAAGCTTTAACAAAGTACAATTAAAATTTCTAATTTAAGTTTGTGATTACGTTATTATAAGAAAAAACCTAATTAATATTTTGAAAATTTGTGTGATAAAAAGTAATTTTCAAATGCATATAATTCCTTTCTTTAGAGCATTTTTTTCTTGTATCCATCAACCAGTAATTTTTTTAAAGCCCTTTAAACTTTAGGGTATCCACTTTGCCCGGTTTCCCCTACAGGTTTTAAAGATGTCCGTTCAGAGCCAAAATTGGCCAATTTTACACTTCACTCTTTCTTTTGTACAAAGGCCAGTATTTATAATCGATTCTTATTACAGGATCGTTTTAAGTAATGTCTTAAAACACTAATATGGCCCTCTGATTGGTTCGTGACATCTTGAGACATCTTAAGATAGTATTAAATATAAGAATTGACTATGAATACTGGCTAAAAAGTGGACGCAGATGGAAAACGAGGGATGAAAGAGCGGCGGAGAATGAAGGAATGGCGGCAGCCGGCGAAGGTAGGTGGCCGTGAACGCGCATCTCGCGCATGCTGCTTTGATGAAGACGAGAGACGAGGATAAACGAAAGGGTGGTTACTGGACTGAAAGAGAAAGAACGAGGGAAGGAGAATGGGTTGCAAGAGAGGGAGTTAGGGAGAGGGAGAAACAGAGATAGAATATGAGAGGGAGAGAAAGAAAGGCTGCCCTGGCGGCAACATCTAGTCGCGGTCACCGTGTGAGAGGTGAATATCGTGCTAATAATCCAATTCGTTCGATTCTCCATGCCACTTCATTCTTTCACACACAACTAAAATATCTACCATTTTTTCGAACTGCTGCACTAACGATCTTGCCCGAGTGAGTGTGAGAATCGAGATCAGGACATTGCTTCAAGATGACGGATGGTGAGCGTTTGAGAATAAGGATTGATAAAATCTATCGACTTAAAGCAGACCTGTCATATGGAGAAGCTTACTTCATTTATTAAATATTGAACAGCAAGGATTTTCAGAGGCAACCAAATTATTAATCGTTCTTTATTGCGCTGTTTTTTTTTCTTGTAATATTGTGTTGTTGTATAACCTTTTTCTATTAATATTGGTTAATGTTATATATTTTTTCATACATCTCTCTCTTATGTCTACTATTATTGTGTTGCTTTTCTTTGGATTGATTCACGTTTATTCTTTTCGATTTTTGTTGATTAAATATTTTTTTTATTTAATTTGATGAATATTATTTATTATCTAAATTCCAAATTATCGTATCTTTTATATGCGTACATATACATATGTATGTTTATTATTTTCGTATAAAATGGAATAATATTAAAATAAGATAACTTAATAATGACAACAAATAGAAAAGATATTGTCGAAAAATTAAGCATAAATTTAAAAAGATAAACAAATATGTACGAACATTTACATTTTCTCAGAATAAAATAATTGTATTATTGTTACTATCATTTTATCTGATAACTAACGCATTTACCTTTCTCTGATGCGTTTTTGAAGCCGGATTGAGTAATTTGTGGTCTTTTATAATATTATACATGCAACTTTAGAGATAATTGACTTATTGTTTATTACATTCTACACTTGTAGATTTATCACAGTGTAGGTCTGTCCTTTGTGATTGTATTTGTGATGTGTTATCTATTTTTTTGTACTTAGAAATGAAATTCTATATAATCAGATGTTAAGGAAAAACAGAGGAAAGATGAAAAGTACAAAAAGTTCAGCTATAGAAGATAAACATTATATTGCACAAATTCGACAAAAATAAAATTATTATTTCAAACTGTATTATATTTTTTAAAAGATTAAGTTATAATTAAGGCACTTTCGTGTGTATATCCGTCGGTCATCTAAATTTATCGAGATATTATATTTTTTATCTTAAGGTGAATATTTCATCCGAACTTAATACCAAGCATTAAATAAAAATCAGTTTCTTCTGAATTTTATTGAGTATTTCCCTAGAATATAATATTGTGATCAGAATCATTTTTTGAATGTAGGTTGTGTGCACGTGTATTCCATGACATGCATATTGATTTGTAGAGCTACTGAAGGCATTGGTGGAATGAATGGCAATTGTATATATTTTATATCTATTACATTAAAAATATTTTATGTTTGTGATAAAATCGGCTTTTGTTAAAATTTTTGTGTTGAATTTTTAACAAATCTGAGTGTTAATTTAACATAATGTGATTGTGTTATTTGAACATTTTGTGTTAAATTAACACTTCTTAATTAGCGTTGCTAATTAAGAAGTGTTAGTTTAACACAAACCTGAAAAATCGGCAAAACCACGATAAATCATGGAAATTTAAATTGGTCGTGGAAAATATGAAACAGTCAGGGAAAAATATAAAAGGGTCTAAAATTTTTTTTGAGCTTTGCTTAATACCCTTCAAATGCTTTTATTCCAAACAGTTATAATTTTTTAAGTAATATATATAACATTTATAGAGTTAAATAAATATTGATTTTCTTAATCAGTATTGCAAACTATGTACTAGGCCATACATGGTTATGTTAAAAGAAATGTAACTATTCCTTTTTGAAATTAGACATTTTTCACAATGTCAAGTTTATTTTTTTGTTTTAATTTCGCTACACAGTTTAATACTAAATTTAATTCACTTTAATTAAATTTTATTATAATTGAGATACACATTTTATTAAATATTATATTTTTTACTTCAAAGTGTAAAATAAAAATATACACCTTTGGGTCATTCGTGTCCTGCGCATTTCTTTCTTTTGAAATATTAAAAGCATCTGATCAAATACCGGTCTCTTTTCTATTCCTAAAAATGGTTTTGCATCTAGAGAATAAGTTTTGTGTGTTGCCGCCCTCAATTCGTACGTATCATTCAACTAGAATAACTGCGAAGTTCACTTCTGGATCACAAATGATCGTCTGTATTATGTACATTCTTGTAATTAAAAATATTTTAATTTTTTTCTTTATTTTAGCGTAAAATCTGCAATATTTTTTGGTAGTGTGTCCAGTGAATACATCTATAATATTCGAATAAATGAATAAAAAATGAATGAAAATACTCATTCGAATACACTTCTTTTTTATTCGTCAAGAAACGAATAAATACTTTTTCATTCCATTTAAATGAATATTTTTTGAATATGATTACGAATATTTTCGTTTCGTATTCACTTTTAAGGTTCGTCTACATAGAAGTCGTAGACTTCGTAGGGTTTTAAATCATAAGAAATTGACCAATTCTAGTCGAGTATTCTCCTTATATTTTATTGTGATTGGTTGGTTTCTTATGACTTAAGACTCCACGACATCTACGACTTGTATGTAGATGACTCTTTACTCTATATTATCTGCATAACGATCTATACGATGGGCGTCCTTGTTTAACTTATAGGTTAAATAAAGACATTTTTATTGGGAATAAATAATATATCTCGGAATTTAATGTCCACAGACCATAATGAACAATGCGCCCAAGATATATCTTATAAAATGTTCATAGCATTACTGTGATGTAACAGGAATTATATCGGAATATATGTGGCGCGTTCTATCAAATAGATATTTATAAATAAAAAATGTAGTACTTTCTAAAATATTTTTCAAAATTTCTAAGTTTCCTTCATAAAATTTGAATATTATAATAACAAAAATAAATAAAGTTCATTTTTTTTACTTAAAGTCATCAAAATACCGGTTAAGGAGTAACGATTGCTTATTGGAGCTTTCTTTTTCAGTTTATATTTTGTTTGAATGAATATGAATACTCGTTAAATATTTATAGTTTTTTTTTTGTGAATAAATATTTTTGGTAAACCCAAAATTTGAATATATGATTACATTATTTTTTATGTGAAAATTTTGAATAATACAATTTGGAGTTTAATTACAAATTTTTGTATTCATCGAGCACACTAATTTTTGGTACTATTAATAATAAAATGATGAAATTCGGTATATTAATATATGTCACGAAGAAATGTCACGCAATTACATTATAGTCGCACGCAGTCAAAGTTATTGTTCTTGGATACGCTATTTTCAAATAGGAGGAATGTCATGTTATTAAAAGAGAGCGCATACAAAGTGTTTCAATTTATTTATTTATGTATAAACAAGTAAAAAGTAGTAATTTTATAGAAAAAGTATTGATCTTTTGAATGTAACAAAAACATCTTAAATGTAACAAAAATTTTGGACCCGTATAAATAAATAAAAATGTTTTGAGACTAAAAAATATTGAGTCACATTGATAATAACCCGATAGGGGTCGAAGTGTTTTTTACAAAAGTTTACAAAAATTTACAAAACTTAATAATTATTAAGCAATAAGCATCCCGCTTGGCTCGTAGCACTTTGTGCTATTTATTTTGATTTTGAATTATTTGAGCCCTTATATTGTTGTTAAATTATTTAAAAAGAGATTCATTTCAACGTTCGCGTATGCGAAAATCTGAATTCATTTCAATCCATTTCAATCCAATTTCGTTTACTGAAGATAAAACGGAATATCCTCCAGCTAATGCTAAATATTCATAGAAAGTTCGATTCATATTCCCAATGTGCCGAATATTTGGACACAATGAAAGAATCGTCACAGAATATACAAATGTCGATGAAATGTTCAGAATATTGTATGAATCCTTGTATATATCACGAAAATCACTTGTGAGCGAGCAGTATACATCTCTGCCGACAGAGGGCTGCGGAGAGCATTTCCTTACGAAAAAAACCTTCAATTTTGAGTGTTAACATTCAAATTTAGGTGTTTACCATCAAAATTCAGTGTTGACCATCAACATTGGGTGTCAGTTGAGAGTTGAGCATCATTATTGGGTGTCGGTTGAGTGTGACCATGAATATTCGGTGTTACTTTGATGTAGACACTCATTATTGAGTGTTGTTTGAGCGTTGACCATCAATGTTGGGTATCGGTTGGGTGTGACCATCAAATCCGGTGAATAATTTGGTGTATACACCATTACTATACACCGAATTTGATGGTCACCAATCACGGTTTATTCTCGATACTTGTATATGACGCTCAATGGATGAGTGTAAATGTTAAACGGCTTAAATCTTTGAGTGTCATTTTTAAAATTGAATGTAAGAGTCACTTGAATGTTAATCTTTATGATTGAGAATTAACGCGGAAATGTTGAATATGGATGCAGATTCATTTATGAAAGAAATATATTTTAACTCTACGTGAAACACTTTTTGACAAACTTTCCTCTAAGAATCTGTATTTGTCGTCACGTTGGTATTATATCGCAACAATTTGAGTTTGTCTGTACTTTTGAAAGTTGTCTTTTTGTATTTTCGAAAATACATTAAATATAAATTTAACGATTTAAAAATAAATTCTTTGAATAGATATTTATTTTTTATTTCATACATATATTAATTGTTTTAAGTATCGAATAATGTTATTATGTTGCAGCGGATGACAGTGCGCAAGGAGATGCGACAACATGCGGGAATATCTTGGTGATATTATCGTGGATTGTCGTAATATTGACGATGCCGTTCTCTCTCTTTGTTTGTTTCAAGGTAAGAGACCTGTTCAGAGGAAGAAAAACGACTTTTAAAAAAAATTCGTTAGAACATTATTCTCATTTATGTTATAAATGTCTCGCTATTCGCTGACAGTTGTGGAAGCGGGCGTTTTAACGAGCAATGTTATTCCAATGTAACTATAGTTACATGGAATTTATGCATAATGCTATTTTTATCCACAGTACATGCAAATGCTCGTTTTCGCTATGCTTTTATTATTATATCGGAGCTCATTGAACAAGATATGTATCATTGTGCAGCTGTTATATGCAGGATTAGGAAAGTTACTTTGCAAATAACTAGTTACAGTTACAGTTTTTTATATTCGATCAGTTAATTGGAGAAATAATAAAATTTATTAGTGGTCAAATTATATGATAAAACGATCAATAATCGAGCTTAATAAAGAAATTATAATTAAACTTTTAATACATTTATTACAATAGAACGTTTCGGAATCACGAGTCCTTTAACAAATTCAGCGATAAAGTTGAATTTTTTTCTTATCGATACACAGATTAATGGAATTAACAGTGATAAGAAATGTAACAGTTAAAATTGCTTGAAAACTTGTTGCAAAAGATGTGGATGATGTTGCATAATACACAATAAAATGTTGAGTCGATTAGTTACCTACAACGAAGACTTGATGACTAATCGTTAAAACGCTGTATTGACTAATGTATTGTTCACATTGAAAATAGGATCTCAACATTTTTTAATTAGAAGTTAATCTCAGTATTATACGACAGCATCTACACCTTTTGCAACAAGTTTTCAAGCAATTTTACCTGTTACATTTTTTTATCACTGTTAATTCTATTAATCTATGTATCGGTAAGAAAAAAATTCATTTCTTTCTTTATTACTGAATTTGCTGAAGAAGAACCTGTGGTTCCGAAATGTTCTATTGTAAATAAATATATTAAAAATTTAATTATAATTTCTTTAATTAGCTCGATTGTTGACCGTTTTATCATATAATTTGTTTGCTTTGCATAATATGAACGAATACGACCTTATTGATGGTGTTATGACGATAATCGTAACTAATTCTAGAATACATTATTTTGAGATTAATGACGTAAACGTCTAAGAATTTGCGACAACTACACAGTTATCATAAGTCTATTTAATGCTTTTTCAAGTAAGTTAACCTCCCTTTTCCGGAGTTTCGTGGGTTTAGAGCTTTGGGTTTGAAAATTTTACTACAACTTCAGCACTTTAAAATACGTAAGAAAAACCTGTATAACATTTCGGTGTTGAGTTAAAAAAAGGTGCTGAATAGTGTAATTTTAAGGGGTTTATCAATTTTTTGAGATTGGAAAAAACTCTGACCCGTTGACGCAATTCTGAGGTTATATTCGGTTTCACAGCCTCAAAATACATAGGGATACACGGGTCCAGCCTCTCTGACATGACACTTTTTATTGCGTGCGTGCGTGCGTGCGTGCGT
>NW_017256778.1:103606-144024 GCF_001594055.1 Mycetomoellerius zeteki | reverse complement strand
GCGTGCGTGCGTGCGTGCGTGCGTGCGTGCGTGCGTGCGTGCGTGCGTGCGTGTGTAGTCGCATCTCAATTTTTCTTACAAACGCAGGAAAATAAGCATTAATTTCTGTCACAGTACCAATCATTGGTTATTGTGTAATAATTTTAATTTTTATTAAACAATTTTATCATTTTGACTATTTGTATTTTATAATTATTATTAAAACTGCATTCCGTTAATACTATATTTATTAAATTAATTAAATACAATGTTATTTATTATTATGTTGTATTTAATTTATAAAATTCTAGTAAAATTGTAAGTTACAATAGAGAATGCATCTTTTTTTAACTTTATAGGTTGTACAGGAGTACGAAAGAGCTGTCATATTTCGATTAGGACGTCTTCTATCAGGCGGTGCTAAAGGTCCCGGTAAGAAATTAACACTATTACATTAATCAATTTGTTAAAAAAACTATGTAGGGGAAAGGGGGATTAGATGACAAAGATAACGAACAGTTAATTTTTTTAAGTTATTAATAAATGAAGAACAGATACTTAACTCATTAAAGACTTTAGGTAATAATATATAATCTAATATAGTTTGAATTTAATCCGATCACAAAAGTATTATATTATAGATATTATATTAAGAAATGTGTTTTTGATGCACTCGCATGTAATTTTGTGGTATTTGTATGTAAGGAATAACATAGTTATAGTAAATACTCTCATTTTTTAAATAAAATCGCAATATTGTGTAGCTAGAGGCGAACAAAGTAGATTTTAGAATTTGGATGTCTTCAAGTTTTATCGAGATGAGCATTTAACCTTGTTTATTATTTAATAAATAAATATTTGGCAATAAAATCTTCATGTAGTGATAGAGTAAGGTCGTACTAATAGAAAAATACGGGATATGTTGAATTGTTTAATTATAGAAGTTAGATTTGATGATCGTAAAGCTATAAGGCGTGAAAATCGTAATATGAGATACCCAGGTATTCCTAATATGAAATATTAGGAATGCTCCTATGTTATAGTGAAAATCGTTGCTAAAATATAAATGTTATTGTATAATAATAAAAAAGACAACCGGTATGAACGTCGAGTGCCTATATCTGCGATGCTTGATTCCAACTGAAAACAAGTTCTAAGTATAATCTATTGTATGCTCATTTTTCGCGCACGCTGGCTATGTTTGTTCGTATTTTAGAAACATTAAATAAAGTTGTTTAATTGTAATATTGATATACTTTCCGTTTTACTATCGATTTTTCGGGACATCTCATATTAGGAGCACAATCTTTTCATTTTGTGTTTTGCTCACTTTTTACATTTCTTTAATTTAAAAAAAAATGGCATTTTAATTAAATTTTAGGTAACGTTATCTTAAAGCTTATTAAATTCCTTTCAAAATGATCTATCATTTTTTTTAATTCTGCTTATAGACTTCTAGCATTTACCCAAAATGAATTCGATATCTCATAATAGGGACCTTTCCTCTAGTATTTATAACTCTACACGGTAAAAATATTGTGTTGGAAACGATCCACTCACGTTCTTGCTAACAGTTTATGTTGAATTTTTTAACATATTCGAGTTATGTTAATTTAACATAATGTGATTATGTTGATCGAAGATATTGTGTTAAATTAATATAATATTTATTAGTATCAAAATGACACAATTTATGAGTAAGTAAACAAGTAACATAAAAGTGATGTATTTTAAAATATAAATTCTAAGATAATGAAATATGTGTTAATTTAACACATCATAAATGTTAATTATACTGAACAAATACACCTCCACAGTTTGTTTACAGACTGTATTAATATTATCTTTTTTATGATCATTTTTTTTATACAATATCTGTGTTTTCCATCATATTTATTTTATGTTAAATAAATACAAAAATTTGAGTGGATCGTTTGGGACGTGTCAAACGTGTTATATTTGACACAAATTTCTCAACTATGTATGCTATTATATTATGAGAAAAAGTTCTAAATTTTTCGTACTTGCTAACTAAAATTGAAAATTATAAAATTAGATAATTTGATTCGTATTTACGATACTTTTTCTACAGCTCATCCTATTTTAAATATGTTATGCAACGTGTATGAGCGCTTCAATATGTTACGTACGATTTGTTGTCGATTATACATCGAAGTAATTAAACTGTTCACTTATAGGAATCTTTTTCATCCTGCCATGTGTGGACAACTACGCCCGCGTCGATTTGCGAACGCGAACATATGACGTACCCCCGCAAGAGGTAATTGCACGCAATCCTTATTATAATAATTCTTACTATAATAATCGTAACTTGAATTTCATTTGGATATTATTGGACATTATTTGTATCAATATATATTCTTTAGAAAATATACCACCTTGATCAAAAGTTCCCGGAATTACCACCAGGTGATGCTCTGAGTCAGCTGATTTGAGTTCTGTTTTTTTTGGTTAGGTTGCCACATCTATCATTGACATTTCCACCAAATTTTATCGCCATAGCTTGACATTTGTAAAAGTTACGCCGTCTTGAGTACATCTAGTACATCTGGAGTTGAATTTGCAACATCCGTGAATTTTTGACCAAGAACGAAACGAATACATCCAACAGCCATTGAATTCACCCGATATGGCTCCCTGTAATTTTTTTCTGTTCGATCGAGTCAAAAAACCACGGATGTTGCAAATTCAACTCCATTTTTAAAACTGTAAAAAATCGAAAACCGTGCAGAGGTAGATGTACTCAAGACGGCGTAACTGTTACAAATGTCAAGCTATGGCGATAAAATTTGGTGGAAATGTCAATGATAGATGTGGCAACCTAACCAAAAAAATAGAACTCAAATCAACTGACTCAGAGCATCACCTGGTGGTAATTCCGGGAACTTTTTGATCAAAGTGGTAAGATTGGTGCGGGGTCCTTTAAATTTTGTTCTATTTTAACAAACTTACAGTTTCTTGTATTTTAACCTCCGTAGCGCTATAAACTTTTGTTTCAATTTATTATATTTTAAAAACATATTGATGTATACATATATAATTATCCATTTATATTAGGTTTTGACAAAGGATAGCGTTACGGTATCCGTTGATGCAGTAGTTTACTACCGTGTTAATAACGCTACCATTTCGATTGCGAATGTGGAGAACGCTCATCATAGTACAAGGTTACTGGCTCAAACGACTTTAAGGAATACCATGGGGACGCGACCACTTCATGAAATATTGAGTGAGCGGGAGACAATCTCCGGAAACATGCAGGTATAAGAAAAATTTAGGTACAATTATGCACGCTATGTATCCTAAGGGAAAAAAAATATTAATCATTTTGAAAAAGAAAAAATATACGTCAAGTTCATAAAAGGTAACGAATATTACATTCTTCTTAACGGATACGAAATAAATACAATTAGCAAAGTATTTCATTACATAAGACACATAAGATGGACTGAAAGTGATTAAAGTAGTCAACTATTGTAGTGAAGAAAAAAACTTTGTGTGTCCGGGTCATATTAAAACGCAATATTCTAGAATCAATATATTTCCGTAATACAGAAATTATTTGCATATATCATGTCCTTGAATATTCTTCGATCCTGGAATTATACTAGAATTTTATATATTCCCGCAAATTTCTGGAAAATCTCTGAAATTTCAGAGCTGGCCTGGAGTTTATCATTTTTTCATTTTGAAAAAATCGAAGCGAAAAAAAAAAAGAAATAATAAAAGGAAAAATTGTATTTGGACATAAATCTTCCTCTACAGCACGAAATATTGCAGCAATATTATTTTAGAAGATTGCAATATTTCATAAAACATTGCTGCAACAATAGTCCTATGTTTGCAAAAATAAAATATTGTTGCAATATTTAGAGAAATATTGCATACATATTGCTATAACATTATGCAATATTTTAATAATTATTCTGGTTTTATTAATTGTTAACATATTATTGTTTAGCATCGTATTTAAAAATACATACAATAAAGTTATGATCAAAAAATATTCGGGGGCCTAGAAAACATATTCAAAAAAGGTTGGGAATCTCCAGGAGATTCGCTAACTCAATTTGCGTATTCTTTCTTATAGAACTCCTGAATGTTTCCTCCTTACGAGAGGCGTATAATACTCTCATAAGGAGAAAACACGGCGAGGCTGCGTAGGTATTTATTTTCATCCGATTATTTATTTTCACCTTATTATTATGTTCAATTATTGACCTATATATTACTTAATTTAATTAAAAAAAAAAAGGGTTTTAAAGCACGAAATTTCTACTTTCAAATGGTTACTATATATTGTTTTAATTTATGTGAGTTTTTTTGTAATTTTTACATACTTATAGAAAACTACGAGCGGAAAAAAATGAAAAATTTTCTTTTTACTTTGTAGATGTGTCGCGTGCCCAAAAAAATTTGAGCAAATTTTCTACTATACATCGTGAAAGTTTGAAGCGTTCCCTACAAAATCGTTTTTTAAAAATGTTTCTACGATTTGTTTGTTCCTGAGTTACTCGCGGATTAAGTAAAAAGGAACATTCTGACTTTATTGCTCGTTATTCCGTTAAAAATCATCGTATCGCAATTAAAAATACAGATTCTTAAAGCTGAAATGTTGCTCTATCAAGTGATGTAATTACTAATTTTTTAAAAATAGAATATAAGGGTTGCTAAAAAAAGTCTTTTTATCAACTCGCGTAAAGGGATTTTTTCCTAATCCAATAATTTATAATAAAGTTTAGTATAATAGTAAAACCATGAATATAAGCAGACACAGGATGTGCATGCGTAAAATTATTTTATTAAAAATTCGATAGACGTTTCGACCTCAGTTTTGAGTTATCCTCAGTACATAATTGACGTATTGTGAAATTACATAAGACGGTAACATAAATTGTGCGTTAAGAATTTCAATTTTATGTATAAAAAATCCAACGGTAAAATTTTCGAACGTCTTAGTATCTGGCAGGACACTTAGATTAGTGAGTCAATCAATAAAAGCTATCCCATCTAACGCTAAATATTCACAGAAAGTTCGATTCGTATTACCAATGTACTGAATGTTCCGGAACAGTAAAAAAATCGTCATAGAATGTGCAAATGTCGATGAAATATTCAGAACATTGTATAAATATTCTTTGTATATTTCACGAAAATCGCTAGCGAGAGAGCAATACACATCTCTGCCGACAGAGGGCGACGTCGAAGAGCATTTACTCGTAAACAGTAGTGCACGATGGTATATACAGATGTCGCTATCGCTCTCCATTAGTATACAAAATAAGTTACTTATCAAACTACCCTTGTAGAAAGTTTGTTTAATTAATGCAGAATGTATATATAGTGCTGTATCGAGTGGAGATGACAGATATCTTAACCTCTAAAATGTCGAACTTCAACGCTTAATATCTCGGTTCACGAGGTTGATCATCGCATTTTTTTGTCAAATTCTTTCATTTTGAGTGAAAACGCGTCGAATAAGTACATTTTTATTAAAATTCTAGAATAGGACCAGTATTCTAAATAATTACCCTGAGTAAATTTTAATCAAAAGTTTATCAGTGTCAAAACTCCAGATAAAGCTAGCGGTAACATCGCGAATTTATCCAGATAACAAAATGCCCGCACAGTGATATCATGGTGCGGATTGTGATGCACGGTTTGGGCGCTTCTCAGTGAGAAATGACAATGGAATCGACATCGAATCGACGTCGAAATCATCGAATCGACGTCAATCAAAGACATACGAAATCGACGTCGATTTGACGTCAATTTGACGTCGATTCCATTGTCATTTCTCACTGGGTTATCACCACACATACGCATCCTCATATAAGATTCATATTGGTCGCACGCGTGCTACTAATATGAGGACGTGTGTCTTTGATTCACAGATATGTAGGTATTCTCATCCGCCATTTTGGTTCCACTTGATTGATAGGTTATAAAACGTATCGATTCAGTGTATTTTTATCAAAATTTGAGGTAAGTGCGGGTTCTTCTTAATGTTTACCTTTGCCACTAATCGTACTATGACCTGAAAATCAAGTGGAACCAAAATGGCGAATAAGAATATATATCTAGTGCCTTAATCCACATGTGACTCACATGACCCGCAAGAGTGACGTTGCACGCATATATATTTCATATTGCTCGCATACTGCATGCATAGCAGCTGTAGTGGCTTAACGGCTACATTAACGTCTGCATTATAGGCGGAAGAGGGAAGGGGGGCAAGGAGTATTTGACGTTATTATTATTATTACTATTACTTATATATTTTAGATCATGCCCCCCTTGGAAAAAATCCTTCGGATATCCATACTATAGTCTGTTCTACAATATGGGACTGTAAGATATAAGTAGTAAAAAATTGACCCATCATAGTCGAATATGAAAAAAATATGTGCGTGATACTCACGGCGTGATTGCATAATGCGATTCATTGCGTTCGCACGCGTACCCCCATCACGTAGTGCGGCAGAATGACATTCATTGTGTGAGCCAGTGTTACCAGATCTGAGCCGCGCAACGCCACATAAACAAAAATTCGAGCGACGTACGTGTGCGCTCGGCGTTTCGGCTATTGGGCGAGCGAGAATCGTACAGCGAGAGGGAGTTGTTCCTACTGCGCCCGAAGGTAGCCGAAACGCCGAGCGCACACGTACGTCGCTCGGCTTTTGTGTGCGTGGCGTTGCGCGGCTCAGATCTAGTGCCATTGGTGAGGGCACGGTATGATATGCACGCATGAAGGCAATATGAGCACGCACGAATGTTATCTGAGTAACAGCTGCACGAACGTATACCCAGTGACGTTTACACTTCAAGCGACCCGGTTCATATCTTTTATGCTTGGCGTTGAGACGCTACTGCGTCACTTGTATTATATATTAATAACATTTTGACGATTTTCTATGTTAGGTTGCCCTAGACGAAGCGACTGATACGTGGGGAATAAAAGTGGAACGAGTCGAAATGTAAGTATATAAATTGCCTATTTTGTAGCAGTAACGACGTATTCAATGAAATATAACTTTTTTTATGTGGCGATTGTGGCATAGAGTACAGTGCGGCTGCTTTCTATGCCGAAGATCCAGGGTTCAAATTCAACCAGCATACAAAAATTTGATTTGATTACACTGGGAACGCAATGGCAAACCACCGAGAGTATATTTGCCGCTGCCGTCCGGAACCGGCGTTAAAAAAACTGTAGGCCCCATATATCAGACATATATACAGGGTGATTCAGAATAACCCCGTGTCCTTGCAAAGACGTGTTCCTGACTGAATTCTGAGACGATTTTTCCTCTACGAAAATTTTATCTGACGCTTACTTTTTGAGTTATTAAAGGATAAAGTTACCGAATTACAGGTCGTGTACAGAAGGTAAGCAGGGGCGGCGCACTCACCGCGCACTGACTACAAGGGGCACTCGTTCAACCATCTAAGGACATAGAGTTATTATGTTTCACATAATAAATGTCCGCGCGCGCACACACACGCACACACACACGCACACACTCTCTCTCTCTCTTTCTCTGTCACTTACCTTGCAGAGATTCGTTTTATTTATACGTCGTAACTTGACGGATGAATTTTCTCGAGTTAAAATGTTGCTTCTACGTTGAACCATAGTTTTAGGACGTACGAGTATGTAGCTGATCTAAAGATTTATAATTAGGACGTATGTAGACTCTAAAGATGGTAAGTCAGGCTGCGACTCTAGAGGCTACATTGGCTACAGCGTGCTAGAAAAGCAGGCATTATTGGTTAATTTGACATTACGAATGTCAAAATGTGTGCTTCGAGATTATTCACGCGCTGAATCATAAGGTTTGTTCGCGACGCGAACCTTCTTTAGTCTAGCTTACCACCTTTAGTCAACAATTACAAGAGGCCGATAAATCAGATTTCTATCATGTTACTCTGAATTCTGTCCGTTCCGTAAAACCTAAACCTGGTCGATTGTTGGCATCGAACTCGGTCTTCGCGTCGGACCACATCGGGTTGTGTATGTAACGTGTTTCTTATTTCTAGTGATTTCGAGTTGAATAATTAATCGGTACTAATTAATAATAGTAAATCGATAGAATAGTTCGTAAATCGTTCTTCGTAAACCATTCTTGTAGTATCGACTCGGGTATCGGTCAAGTGCGCGAATAAATCAGTGAGTGTTACAATTCTTCAGCTTTAAAACTTTTAAAGCTACTTGCTTTAAAAGAAAAACAAACTCCTGTTTCATTACTTGACATTAATTTGTCACATGGAAACGTGAAGTGTCTTTGTATTGCTTTTCCACGGTCGTGACGCGAGTCGAAATTTTAGTCCTATTTTGAATTTCTTCCAACTTCAATTAAACCTTATAAACCTGTTTTGATACTTGAATAATAGGATTTTAATATTACTTAATCTTCTGCAGTTTCTATTTAGAAAACTTCTTTTGAACTTAAAAATAGGAAATTTTCCAATAACTGCCAACAGGCTTAACGTAGAAGCTTAATTCATTAGTTTAGAACCTGTTATCAATCTCTAGAGTCTACATACGTTCTAATTATAAATCTTTAGAACAGCTACATACTCGTACGTTCTAAAACTATGATTCAACGTAGAAGCAACATTTTAACTCGGGGAAATTTATCCGTCAAGTTACGACGTATAAAGAAAACGAATCTCTGCAAGGTGAGAGAGAGAGAGAGAGAGAGAGCGCGCGCGCGCGCGTGGGCATTTATTATGTGAAACATAATAACTCTATGTCCTTAGACGGCTGAACGAGTGCCCCTTGTGGTCGCTCGCGTCAGACGGTGAGTGCGCCGCCCCTGCTTACCCTCTATACGCGACCTGTGATTCGGTAACTTTATCCTTTAATAACTCAAAAAGTAAGCGTCGGATGAAATTTTCGTAGAGAAAAAAATCATCTCAGAATTCAGTCAGGAACACGTCTTTGCAAGGACACGGGGTTATTCTGAATCACCCTGTATAATATCTAATATAGTTGTATATATGCCTGCGTATGTTTATGCGCGTGCGCATGTAATGGTGATGATAATGGCAATTTTATAAAAATTTGCATAACAACAATAAGAATAATAATAAGTTATAATTTTTTAAATTTTACAGCAAAGATGTACGACTACCTGTTCAACTACAACGAGCTATGGCGGCGGAAGCCGAAGCTGCACGTGAAGCACGCGCTAAGGTAAGACAATGTATAATATAAAAAAGAGGTAATTGTGCATATTAGGAGCGGTCGCATAGATTTCAATGACCTTGACATATGTTGTTAAGGTCATGATTCCGAGTCACCCTCAATACATTTTAATCGTTACTCATTATTTATTAAAAAGTTATAGAACAAAAAAGTTTAAGAAATAATATCTTTTCTAATTATTCTATTACATAAAATAAAAATTCTATTTTAAAATAAATCCCTCTCCTGCCTAAGGGCACACGACTTTCCATGAGAAATGAGTTCCATCCCACTTTCTTCCTGTCAAGGGACGATCGACTTTCCACGTGAAGCGAGTTTCACCCCACCTCCTCCTCTATTAAGGAGCTTTCTACGCGAAGTGAGGTCTACATATCTCCTCCCCCTGCCTAGGGGCGCACGACTTTGCACGCGAAACGAGTTCCACTTTACCGCCCCTTCTGCCTAGAGGTGTACGACTTTCTATGCAAAGCGAATCATAAGTAAAGGGGGAGGTTCACTTCACCTCTACTTATGATTCGACTGTCCAGGCTCACCCCGCACTTTCCCTAATTTGACTCCCCTAGACAGGGGGAGAGGTGAGATGAATCTCGCTTTATGTGGAAAGTTGGACGCCCTTTGCAGGGCGTCCCTAGACAGGAGGAGAGGTGGGATGGACTTCTCTTCGCGTAGAAAATTGTAAAATATTATTTAAAGCAGAAAATTCTTGTTTTATATACATTCGTCAACAAAATTATCACATAGATAAATTTATAAAAATTTCGCATAAATTCAAATAAGCGTAACTGCGAAAAATGGTCACATTTAAAAGTTTTTTATTTCATTCTCAAAGGTAAAGTCTGTATTTTACGAAACTTTCAATGGATTTTGAATTTATCCTTACCCTTACCTGGCATCTTTTCAAAAATAAGGACGTGTTTTGTCTTAAGAAATTTGCATAGAAATTTGACGCACTCTATAGGACGGAGTAAATTCTTTTCGCAAATATCATGTCGTAAAGTATGGACTTTTCTCTTACAAATTAAGAAAAAATTAAGCTTTTTATGATTTTTTTTCGAGGAAATACAACCAGGAGATATCAAATTTACCTATGCATTTCATTCAATTACCGTCAGCATTAGCATTACCCGATGCGCACCACGGGCAGTAGTGCCAGATTTTGGCTTGCGCTACCACTTGGTAACGCGTAGTGGGGGAAAAGTGGGGGTAGTTGCCGATAGCTATAGCTTCATAGCAACTACCCCCACTCTTCCCCCACCACGCGTTACCAAGTGGTAGCGCAAGCTAAAATCTGGCACTACTGCGGGGAGGTTGCCTGGTTGGATTTTGCGTGCGTGCGTGTGTGCGTGTATGTGTGTGTGAGCGAGGTGGAGACATGTGAGTATGTTTGCTCTTTAAAATTGTGTTTTTCCGCCTCATCTTCGAATGACCTCTTGTAAACGTGTACCCATATTGATTCAAGCTCTAATTAAAGCCTGAGGAATTTCCCACCATATTCGATTACGATGCAATGCTGCTTCCAGCAGTTTCTGCAAATTTGTTTGCGATTCCTCTAATCTTCGTAGTCTTCTTTATGACATCATATTTATCGTGATGTAGCACAACGCTCGCCAACATACCGCCAGAATTGCAATTAACTTTCTCGAAGAAAACAATATCGAGATGCTACCACATCCACCAATGAGCGCGGATATGAATTCCATTGAACATGTATGGGATATGATGGAAAGAAGACTACAAAGATTATAGGAAGTTATAGGAACCGCCAATAAATATTCAGCAACTGGAAGCAGTATTGCATCGAATATGATGGAAAATTCCTCAGGCTTCAATTAGAGTTTGCATCAATATGCGTGCATGTTTATAAGAGGTCATCCGAAGACGAGGCGGAAGATTCGCAAAATCCGACCAGCAACCTGTCTGTGTGCAGCGGGTAATGCTAATGCTGGCGGTAATTGAATAAAATGCATAGGTAAGTCTGATACACTGTATCTCCTCGAAAAAAATCGTACAAAGCTCAATTTTTTTCTAATTTGTAAGAGAAACGTCCATACTTTATGATGGTTACCATGACATTTACGAAAAAAAATTTACTTCACCCTGTAAAGTGCGTCAAACTATGCAAATTTCTTAAAAAAAAAACACTTCCTTATTTTTTAAAAGATGCCAGATAGGGGTAAGGATAGATTCAAAATCCATTGAAAGCTTCGTAAAGTATAGACTTTTGAGAATGAAAAAAAAACTTTAAATGCGACCATTGTCCGCGGATTTACGCTTATTTGACTTTATGCGAAATTTTGATATAAATTTACTTATACGATAATTTTGTTGACGAGTGTAGTAGAAAAGAGGCATCATTTTTCAAACTTTTTCTGTTAATAACTTTTTAATAAAAGACGAGCGCCAACCAAAACTTGTTGGAAGTTACTCAGAGTAGAAATGCTCGATCTAGGCAAAAGAATCGATTTTTTTAATCGACCTGAATCGCAACCGCGAGTATCGATTCATCAAAGGATTGAATGTCAAAAAATTGACTCGGTAAAAATCGATTTAAAAAATCGAGGCTAATTGCAAATTGCATATTATAGCTCATTTCATAAAAAAAACGATTTGCATATAGCCGGTCACAAAAAGGTTGTAATACTTTATTTTCGATGTATTTCGGAACTCATAATCAGCCTTATTCGTAGAGTGGTTGAACGTAAATGAGTGGATCTGTAAGTAAGAACTAATCGCTCGATGAGCAAGCTACATTCCGAAACTCATGGAAAAAAAAGTGCTACAATCTTTCTGTGACCAGCTGTACACGGAAGATCGATCTCTGAGTCTTAAGAATCGATTCGTTGATTTAATCGGAGCTTAAGAATCAATCTAAAAAATCGAGAATCGAAAGTAAAAGAATCGATTTTCTAAAAAATCGATTTTGAATCGAATATCCCTAACTCAGGGTTATGATCTTGACAACGTATGTCAAGATCAAGATCATCGGCGGTTGCTCCCCGTTTATGCAAATTTACCATTTATTTTAACTATATCCACAATTTCATGATTATTTTACTAGGTGATTGCCGCAGAAGGTGAACAGAAGGCCAGCAGGGCTCTACGGGAGGCATCGGAAGTTATCGGCGATTCACCGGCTGCTTTGCAGCTCCGTTATTTGCAGGTAATATAAATATTGGGTGCCGTCCACTTGGCACTATAAATGCTTTGAAGCATTTCACTGCAGTCTAATCGGAAGAAAGGATTTTACTAATTGATCAATGAAAGAATGCTTTGAAGCATATTTATATTGTCAAATGGATCTTACAAGGATTCACAACTGTCCGGAACCGAACTGATTCTCCATGAAATATGTTGAACGCAAAAATCTAAGAGACACATTTTTTTCTTATATATGCGTTAACTCATGTTTAAGAGTGAAACATCCCTTTGAAAAAAAAAATGGTATTTTTCTTTGAAGCTAAATATCGTCGGAAGTATTATATAAAAGATGGAAAGAAATTTTTTAAACAAAGTTGTACGGTTTCAAGGGTAGGTAGGGTAGACCGGGGACACAAAAGTAACATTTTGACTTTGAAGTATTATAACAGTTAAAATATAATACTTATATTAAAAAAATATGTATCTTTAGATATAGAATTTATTTAGATACAAAATTTTCTTTGGTTTAATTATTTTATGTAACTAGAAAAAGAGTTATGTTTGTTTAAAGACTATGAGGAATTTTGTTACAACCGTTCCAACCCCAGGGACGATAATAACGATTATAACAATAGAGGGGGATAATAGTAGAATTGTATGACTACATTTACCAGAGGTACGTAACACAACACATAAGTCATACTCTTTCTTGCAGCTGCAAGTATGACAAATGGATATCTGGTCCTTCAAAACTTCTTTAAATGTCTGTTTGTATAAAGACACTTCTTTTATAGTTTTTTATAGTTTTTCTCTTCTGTCTTGTGTTTTCTTGTTAATGGGATTCTATGAAGAAAAATACAAATAACATTGTATAAAATAATACTAAAATAAAATCAAGTAAGTTTGGAGATAATTGTAATGTTACAACTGACCCCAGGTATTCATGTACTATTGTCTCCTAATGATATTTTATGATTTATAATAAACTTTTTAAATAAAAATCTAGATAGAAAAATCAACCCAAATGTACAAACCATCAACGCAGATAATCATTAAAACATATTATGATAATATACTATATCTTCATTATAAACAAAAAAAAATTTTAGATTTTGTGCACGCAATAAAACTTACTTGATGCATGAAAAAAGTAATTTTTGCTCCTGCACTCGTGCATGATTCCGCGAGAATCAGCATGTAACGAACGATTCAATGCAGATCTGTCTACATAATTTTATCATGCAGCCGCATACACATATCTATTATAGTTTAAAAAATATTAACGATGTTACTATTGCCCCGTGTTACTTTTGTTCCCGGTCTCCCCTACTTTAAAGTTGAGGGAAAAAAATTAAAAAAATTTTTTTGTTTAAGAAAATTGCCCCCGCCACCCTTAATTTTCTTTAATTTTTCAACATTTTTTACCAAATTAAAGATTATTTTTTTTCAAATTCAATATAAGGGAGATCGGGGATAGTAAATTAATTTTTCGGTTTCGAAGTTTTTACAGACGAAATTAAGAGATTTATCGAAAAAATGAATTCTATACCAGTTACTACATTTGGCTATCTAATAACATTTTAATAATAAGGGGAAACTGATAACTAATATGAAAAAAATGCATTTTTCTAATGCATTCCATCTGGTTCAACTAGCTCCGGGATCGGGGTAAGATGACTAATGGTATGGGGTAATTTGACTAACATTATTAAAATAAAGATTAATGTATATTTTAAGATACATCTTAACTACATATTAACGAAACTTTTATAAAAATGTATTTTAAACACAAACATATTTATAAAACTTTTAAAAATTTATTTTGAACACAAACATATTCATAAAATAAACAACATTTATAACTTTGTACCATGTTATTAGATAAGTAATTTATCTAATCCGAATCGTCATCCGAATTGCAGTGGTAACAAACATAATACGATAAGTTACCCTTTATGCATTTAGAATGTGCCCGCATGTTGCATTTCATGCACTGTATCCACTCTTCTCCTGGAATACTTTTTAAATAACTTTTTGTGCAAACGAGACACATTTCATCATTTGTCTCATTCGAGGATGAAGAATTTAGTTTATTCAGAATCTTCCTTGTAACTTTTTCAACCAAAGGATGTTTTCCTTTACTTGGATTTTCTTTATTTTTTCCTTTTCTTGTTGTCTTGCATTTTCGTTCGATTTCCTTTCTTTCTTGTTGATTCCACTTTTTTTCTTGGATTATCGAGCTTCTGTTTCATGAGTGCATTTTTTTCTGGCGAATCTGTACATATTGCACTAGTACGTTTACGAGTATTAAATAATAACAGAGTTAATTTAAATATTTTAAAAATATTACATATTTAGAAATTCTAACAATGAGTACGTATATGTATACAGTCACAAAGCATATAAAAAACTATACAAATTTTTTACTCAAAACAGTTTTTCATATATCTTATTGTTTCGACAATAATTACTTACGCACATGAGCATAAATAGTGTATATATGGAAGCGTTTATAATTAATTCTCGAAAATGATATATGTTGTAATATAACTATATTATAAATGATTGAAAGAAAATAATCTTTAATTTGGTCAAAAAATTTGAGAAAACTGTAGATGATGGGGGTATTTTATTAAACAAAGAATTAAAACCTCTACGGGGAGAGTATTCTTTCTGAAGTAAACACTTTCAGCAAACTAAGGTCTTCTCTAGCCAAGAAACTATCAAACCTGGTATTCCTAAAACGCTGTAGGGATAATAACATCATTCCGAAGTTCCTGCAACTCAAGGACCACCTAAGAATCCACAAATCCAAAAACATCCTCCATAAAACCAGCCTCATCCTCATCAAAGAACGCATCCACTTCACTAAGTCACAAATTGCCCAGATCTCCCATAAAACTCCACCTGCTCCTATCCGCCACGTTGTGGCATAACATATGGCAAACCCTAGATCGTATTACATACGAACAAGCCATGAAGACCCTTACACAATCCTCTGAAAGAGACAAACAAAAATACATAAACCTTGTTCCCCCCTCATAAAAAATCACAACCCTCCCTACTTAACGTCAAGAACCTATCCAACAAAGACCTATCCCAAGACACTATCTCTGCGCTTGCCAAAGGCCCTAACTTCGCAGTGGCATCTAGAAAGGTTCCAAAAGAAGAGATTATCAGCCAAATAGAGTCAACCATCTACCGACTCCCATCAGAACAAGCAGATAACATCCGCAGACAGATAACCAATATCCTCTCCAAAGTCAAACCGCCTCCACCAAATATCACTAGACAAGAGCGATTGGCCCTCCAAGACCTGAACAGGGCTGAACACAGACATCGTGCTTCCAGCCGACAAAGGCAACACGATAGTAGTCATAAATACATCAGACTACAAGAAAAAGATGAAGAACCTTCTCTCGGACAAAGCATACAAAAAACTTAATAAAGATCCGACTAATCGCACAAAACACCAAGATCCTAGTGGAGAAAAGCAACATTCCCAGTAAAACCAAATCGACATTAAAATTTACAAATCCTCTCCCACCAAGACTATACGGACTACCAAAAATACACAAACCAAACATCTCCCTCAGATCAAGTTGTCAGCGCCATACACTCCCCGACGTATAGCCTATCCCTCTTCCTAGCACAAACACTACAACCCCTCACTGGAAAAACTGAATCACACATCATTAACTCGACGGACTTCATAAGAAAGATCCAAAAGATCCGACTACATCCCACAGACCTGCTTGTAAGTTTCGACGTAGAATCCCTTTTCACACAAGTCCCAATAAAAGACACACTGAACATAATAAAGGCCTCACACAAAGTCCCCTCCGACTTCATCCCGCTAATAGAGAGAGCACTGCTTAACAATCACTTCTCTTACAACAACCAATTTTATGAACAAACTTCAGGAGCGGCAATGGGCTCTCCTACTTCTCCTGTAATCGCCAACATCTTCATGGAGCACTTCGAGAAAGAGGCCCTCAGAAAAACACCCAAAAAGCCAGAAGTTTGGTTCCGCTATGTAGACGACACATTTGTGATATGGAGACATGGCAGAGTAGAACTCCGTAAATTCCTTACTTTCCTCAACAAACAACATCCAAATATCCACTTCACTATGTGTGGATATAGAGGAAAACGGAAAACTCCCCTTCCTAGATGTTCTTGTCTCTAAGAAAGCTGACGGTACCTTAGGCCATCAAGTGTACAGAAAACCAACACACACAGACAGGTACCTACATGCCGAATCGCACCACCACCCAGCACAAAAATAGTCAGCAATTAACTCATTAGTACATAGAGCTTTCACCATCTCTGACAAAGAACATCTACAGACAGAACTCAACCACCTGAAAGTAGCCTTACAAAAAAATGGACACGACAAAAAAGACATAACCAAAATAATATCAATAAACATGCAAACAAGACAACGGTCCCTGACACACAACCACACGAAAGGATACTATCCATCCTTCCATTTGTTAAAGGAACAACAGACTTCATATCAGACGGATCGGCAGGATATTAAACAAACACAACTATCTTCAAACCACCCAAAAAGATAGGACAAATCTTAAGAAATCCTAAAGATCAAAGATCTCCACTCAGCTCGGCAGGAGTATACAAAATACCTTGCTCCTGCGGGCAAGTATACATTGGAGAAACCGGGAGAATGGTCAACTTACGGATAAAAGAACACCAACGTGATGTTAGGTTAAAACACGCCACGCAGTCGGCATTATCAGAATACAACATCGAAACAGGATATCAAATACAGTTTGATAAAACGACCACAATAGTCAACATTATATCATACTTTCCAAGAAAGTATAGAGAAGCCATAGAGATACAACGCCCTAACAATCTAAATACAGATAATGGTTACAACATAAATAAAATATGGAAGACCATTTTACTGAAGATCGACCGACTTCTTCTCCTTCCCTCCACCCACAATTTTTTTCTTCCTCCCCCTACCATTCCAACAAGCAGCGTAATATAAAGGGAATGACCCGAGAGAGCAGCCTAGTATCAGGCTGCTTCTCGCCCTGATGAAGTGGACTGCAAGGTTCACGAAACGTTGGCATTCCAGGAATGGATCTGAACACGGAGAAAACCCGCGAAACGCAAGATTGTCATATAGGAAACACCCGTGGAAGCCTCAAGAATATTATAAAGAATTAAAAAGTTTTTTGTTTGCAACTTTAAAGTACTCTTGAAACCGTACAATTTTTGTGTAAAAAATTTTGGTAATTATGCAGTATAAGGAACTATCCTCCAGTGACCTTGACCTTGACACATCAAGGTTATCAAGATCATCACCCTGAGTGCTTTTCAACAGGTTTTAGCCATCGTACATTATTTATTATAAAGTTATTAACAAAAAATGTTTGAAAAAATAACTCTTTCATTCCCTGCACGCATGTACACAAAAAATTGATTACGATGGCTAAGGGGTTTTTCATCATGAGTTAGCGAACGTATAAAAAAATACATGTATTTTAGAGTTTTGTGTTTAACAACATATTTCATGGAGAATCAAATCGATTCCGAACAGTTGTGAGACGTCCCTTGTTAGCTATTGTTAATCAATTTTTTGTGTACATGTGTGCAGGGAATGGAAGACTTATTTTTTCAAACTTTTTTTATTTGAACCATGCTATTATTTTTACCGTTACTGATAATTATTCACAATAGAGGACTCCTCCCCTAATGACCTTGAGCTTGACGTATGTTCAAGGTCATGACCCTGAGTGACCACAAGTTTTAGTCATCGCTCGTTATTCGTTATAAAGTTATTGACAGTCAAAGTTAGTAATTATTTCTCTTCTTTACATGAAAAGTCAGATAACTCTTGGCAGGGAAAGAGATACGAAGTAGACCAATTATAGAAATACGACATTTCACATGAAGCGAGTTTCATCCCACCTCTTCCTTTGCCAAGGGACGTCCGACAACCCACGTGAAGCGAGTTTCATCCTACCTACCCCAGGAGTGTTTAACTTTCCACGCGAAGCAAGATCTACCTGAATGAAAAATTGTATGCTTCTTGGTAAGCGAGGAGGTGAGGTGGAACTCATTTCATGTATTCACGAACTATTCAGTCGTGCGCCCTTTGGCAGGAGGTAAGTGAGGTAGCATTCGCTTTGCGTTGAAAGTTGTGCGCCCCTAAACAGAGGGAAGGTGGGGTAGAACTCGCTCTGCAAGAAAAGTTGGATGCCCCTTGGCGTTTGGAACTCGCTTCGCGTAGAAAATCGTAAAATATATTTTAAAGCAGAAAATTTCTGTTTTATATAGTAGAAACGAAACATCAATTTTCAATTTTTTTTTTATACTAACTTTTTAACGAATAACGAGCGACGGCTAACTTGTTGGAGGTCACTCAGGGTTATGACCTTGACAACATATGTCAAAGTCAAGATCATTGTTGAGATGTTCCCTAATGTAAATAATTACCCCATTACATTTATGATAATAATTTGATAATGACGTTGCAATTTTTTATGACTATAATTATAACTAACTAAACGCTGAAGTTGCACTAAGATTAGGAAAGTCACTTTGAAGAATAATTTGTCACCATTATGTATTATTTACTGAAAAAAATAATAAGGTACCTGAGCCGAATAAGGCCCAGCACCGAATAAAACCTACTTTTACATTGATTATTTTAAAACTCGTTTTAAGCCCGCATTATATGCTTAAAAGATGTGTCATACGAACTAAATAAAAAGAGATTAAAGAATTGGAATCGGTAGCAACACGTTTGCTTAATATAACAAAAACTTGTGTATATGAGCCATTTTTATAACAATCCGCTGCAAAATTCACCAGTATATAATGTTTCATAATTTATTACAATTTATTATTATGTTATTCAACTTCCTAATTATGGAAAATAACTAATGAATCAATTTTTTTAAATAAGTATAAGTATTTTTTTAAAACAATTTACTTATTAAATAAGGCCTACTTATGTGATTATTATTATAACTATTATATTATTTGTTTGTTATGTGTGGAGTTTACGCCAGAGAATAACGATTTTCAATGCTGCTATTTTTTAAGAAGTCAAAATTGCAAATTCGAATTGCTAGAAATTTCCAAAGATTAAAGAATTAATTATAAACAAAATTAAAGATAATTGTAATATTCAAGAGTAGAGTAGAGTCCGAAGGAATTTCCTTTCTATAATTAATAATTATTTTAAAACTGAAAAAGATAATATTTACTTTCTTTGTTATTTTTAATGTTTTTAATTTGGGCCTTATTATGTTCATACACACACACACACACACACACACACACACACACATATGTAATAAAGCCCAATATCAGAATTTAATAAAACTCTTTTTTCGTTCATTTACACATATTCTACATAAACAATATATTTTTCTTTTTGGAGTGAATGAAATGAAGATTTGATTTCTCACTTAGTTTATTTCAATATCCTCATAAATAAAATTTTAAAAAATAAGTAAAAGTATGTTGAGAAGGGCTACGAACCAAAATAACAAATTTAATATACGCATGCTAATATCAAGATACAAATAGACTACATCGTAACTTACATTGTACCTTAACCATTATATACCATATATGTTTAACATTGATAATGACTCGAACGGGGTCGAAACATCTGTTCATTTTAATGTAGTTTTTTTTTGTATCTTGGCATTAGCACACGTATATTAAATTTGTTATTTTGGCTCGTAGCCCTTCTCAACTAATACTTTTATTTAATTTTATTAGTTGAGCCATATTACATTATTAAAAAAAAATTAGAATAAGTTAGGTAGGCCTTACTCGGCTCAGGTACCTTATAAGTAACTTGTAACACATCGAGGAATTATTTTTCTCGTTACAATAGTAACGAATAAAAGTAACTGTAATAGTTACAAATAAAAGATTTATACTTTTTTCAGTAATGAGATTAAGGAGTGATTTTTTCAACCCGTCACAAAAATACCGTCACAAAAAATTTGCAAATTATCATTACTAAATTTTTATTATAACAAAGTAACAATAAAAAGTAATTGCGTTACAAGTAACGCGTACTTCTATTACCCGCGTGCACTGTGTGTGCATATAATTATTCTGTCAATGCATTGGAAATACACTGGAAAGAATTAGGGAAAAAGTCTTTTTACAAGTTTGAGCATAATTGAAACATATTTTTTTAATTGTTTATAAATTTTTTATTAAACCAAATATATGCCGTTTTGATCGAAATATATGATTTTCGCTCATTTTTAAATTTGATTGAATGCGTCAATATCGTTCAAATCTATGATCAATCTATTTCAAAATGTTGTATGAAACAGCACCTTTCCAACGATATATAACCTAATACGTTACACAATAGTAGTACGTAAAAAATTGACTAGATCTCCATCTGTCGGCTATATATAAAAAGACTTTTTCCTTAACCCAATATTATTATTGGTATATATGTTGAATATTTTATCAATTAAACATTGTTGTCATTTATATCTTTGAACCGTTTCATTTTTGCTCTTTTCTTTTAATTTTAGACACTGAATACAATATCAGCGGAAAAGAACTCTACCATTGTGTTTCCGCTACCAATCGATATGATGACATACTTTATGAAAGCTTTACCGAGGGAATAATTATGTGAAAAAGAGAAAGAAAGAAAGCGTACGTCACGTTTCGTAGGATATAACGACCGAGAAGAAGAATAACAATTTTTCTGAAGCTTTATGAGGAATGTTTGGCGATTTATTCGTATATTTGACATGCTTGCATATTACATCCATAGGCTGTGTTAGGGAAGTGCGCTATCAGTGCTATTACAGTTTGTTCTCTTTTTACTGGCAGTGCAACCATAAAATGAGTGCGATGGACAAACGTACTGTATCAAAATATCAATATACTTAATTACAGGTTTTGATCAATAGCAGTAGCAATAGTTCTTCCAAAGAACTTATTTGTTTCTAGATCTAAGAACTACTTTTTACGCTTCTTTATTCGACGCTGTATTGCACTGCAACTGCCTTATCTCGAGAGCTACAGTAATCGCAGTGGAAATATGGTTATCATTTATGCAGGAATGATGGCAACGTTACCTCATAGAAATAACTCGTTAGCGGTACCGTTCATTTTCCTAAAATGTAATTCGTTATCGTTACTAGTTATTGATTTACAAAAGTAACTCGTTACCGTTACCATCACTCAAAATGAAACGAGTCGTTACTTTTTTGTTACTTTTTTTTCTTGACACAGAATATTATAGCGTTCATTGTAGGATTCAGTGCATAAAATCGTTGTACACAAATCGACATAAAAATGTATGTTTAATAAAAATATAGAAACGAGTTAAACCGCGAAATCCTCAATACATTTTATTATGCTATTCGATAAAATATACTTTAAGCATTTTATCGATTGATAAAATGATATATATATATCATTTTAAATCTGACTGCGGATTATTCATACTAAAATATTATTTATGCTGAAATATTTTCAATAACATTTCAATCATTTTAATTTCTCATTTCAACGATCTTATAGTATATTTAAGAGATTTCAACGATTTATTTCCATCAGGGATGTGTCCATTATTCTATCTTTATTGTCAGGGTGCATTCGAGGAGCACGTTATCAGCGCGTATAATACTATCCTTGTCTCACGTCTAATGGACGATGAAGATAAAATGACACAAATAGCGCTAATAGCATCTCCCCGAATACAGTCTAGATGTAAAACAAGGAAAGAAAGATGCGATAGCGCTAGTAGTACGCTTCCCGAACGCAGCCATAGTATAAATAGACGAAACAATTGCCTCCTTATCTCTATAAAAAAAAATGATGCCAGCGAATTGTGCGACTACATGCGATAACAGGAATGTAATACCATCGATATAGAATGGATTGAGTGCCGCTTTAGACGGCTCGTCGTCTGCACTAAAGTGAGTGGTACAGTTCTCGCAATTAATGCTTTCCAATCCTGTTTTTTTATTGCATGTTACTTTGTTGGTTATTTTGATGTTCACGATTGTACACATACGCACACACAGTTCATATACAGGGTCTCAGAACCACCAAATATTTCATTCGCAGATAGAGCGGACTAAACTGAGTCGAAAAATCCTCTATCATTTTACAATTTTCTCAATAGTTAACGAAATATCACGCTTTAAGATAGCCGAATACGCGTGTCCGCCCGGCCTACTACTGCCAAGTGATGCCTATCGATCGCTTGGCACGCGGGTCACGAGGATGGCCTGGCAAGCAGGCCGTTTGAGTTTTGACGTTCGGCTATCTTTAAAGATTATAATATATCGTTAACTATTTCGACTCAGTTCAGTCCGCTCTGTTTACACAAGAACGCTTTGTCAATAATTGCGAGACACTCTGTATATTAGGATGGGTTGAAAAAAGTGAAGTGTTAATTGGAATCTAATAGTGCGCAATAGTTATTATATTTTACGCCTAGAAGAAATGTGCAAAACCTCGATCAGGTCGGATTATATCTTCTGTTCTGCCAAGAGTATCAAAGTTTCAAATTTAACTTAAAAATTATGAAATGTTAATTTCTGAATCGGCGATATCCTTTTGCTTTGTGTCTACTATTCGTCACGTTTGATTTCAAATGTGAGGATAAACACTATTTTAATTCGCCATTTTGGATACTGAATTCGCAATTTTGAATCAACGAGTTCCCTAATTGGCTGTAAGATAATACTGAGAGAGGAGATTTTGGGGAATAAGAGAACAAATGTGCCTGAGGGGATATAGGAAATTCGGATTCGGACCCTCGTCTATGTATTGGCAAACCTTCCTGAGGGGCAATCTAATAATGAATTCGGTTGGATCGATTCAGAAATTAACATATATTCATAAATTTTAAGTTAAATTTGAAAATTTTGACACTCTTGACAGAAGAGAAGATATAATCCGACCGCATCGGGATTGTGCACATTTCTTCTTGGCAATATTAACTTTGCGCATTATTAGATTCCGATTAACATGGCTTCACTTTTTTCGACCCACCCTAATATACAGGGTGTCCCGCAATTATTGGTAAAGCATTCTTGTGTAAACAGAACAGACTAAACTGAGTCGAAATAGTTAACGACATATTATAATCTTTAAAGATAGCCGAACGTATCATATATTTTATTCACATATATTTTATATATATACACTATATATGTATAATATACATATCCATAGCCCATGTATGATGAACACTACTTTATTTGGACGTACGATGTCGAATTGTTGCAATCTCAATTAGAAGCGGACATAGTCTCAAACGAACAGATTAAGGAGATGCTGGAGTGGCCAAATTGTCTGGACTTTGCAGATCAATATAAATCTCCAAATTTACTGAACGGAATCAAAAATCCTTTTACAGGATTAAAGACGCAAAATTTGGTAGTGCTGCAATAGTGCTACAAATTTTATACTAAAATCGAAAAAAAGTTAAAAACTTACTTTTTTTTTAACTCGTGTGTAGAGCTGTCATCTGACATAGAAATTTCCTTAATACAAAAATTTTATAACTCGTATGGATCAAACGGCAATGCAGCACTAAGCGTATTACGTGCACAAACAATACTGAATTTATGAAACTAACAATAAGATTAAAAGCTTAAAAAGAAAGATTTATATCGATCTGCAAATGACGTGTATACGAACGCTGAGCGAAGACTCGGAATGAAGAATCGTAAACAAAGCAATAATTGTGTCTAGCAGCAGGTGTTCGATCTTGTAAGAGATGACGTTGCAATATATTAGATAAAGACAGATGAATGCATTTGAGTGAGACACAACGGTATGTATTCTTATAATAAATATAAGAAATAAATGAAAGATGTCTTTATATAATTAAGTTGAAGTATACCAAACTTGACGTGCAAAAATCTAAAATTTTGCACACGTCAAGTTTGATATACTTCAACTTCATTATATGTATAAAGAAATTAAATATTTCTCTCTCTATGGTAACTCGATTTACTGAAAGAATCATCTTAAAATGAACATTATTGTGTCCCAATTGGACCCAAGTTAAAACGGACACATAATAATCCCAATTGAACACAAATTTATGAAAAAAAAATTTCCTATGAACGCTAATCCTATGATACAATAGCAAATTCTTTTTGCAAATATCACAAAACTATTTGCAGGTATAACCTGCATTTCTAAATTCCATCTGATATATCGTGTGTGTCTGCAAGATCTGCGAGTGATCTTATTACCTTTGCGGACTGTTGAACTAATTTCGATTAATGTTTTATGATTGGTTTGCTGATGAGAACTTCAAAGAGAATTGAAACGTTCAAATCTTGGATTGATAAAGACATCATACGGAGTAAATTAATCATTCCAATTTAATTTGCGCATCCCCTCACGCGCTGACTGTCATTAGCATTAAATTTCTTCATTGTTGTATTTTTTAAAGATTGAGTGTATAAAAATTTTTCATACTGTAAAAAATTTTTATGCATAATTACAACATTTTGTGCATAATAAAAGTATTATTATGAATATTGGCGAGCGAGAGACACCGGTGTATCTCATTCGTACTAGTAACAAATGTGTGAGACAGCGAAAGGACACCGCGAGCCGGCATCACGTCCAATTACGCTTTCTCTCTCAATCGTACGCCTTGCGCTAAGGACAGAATATCGGAGTGACCCCCACTACTTTCTCCCTTCGCGCTCCTTGCCTCCTCCGCGCTTCCAGTAACACGTACGTGTGCGCTTCGGTACGAGTGTGTGGTGCCGCGCGCCGAACGCCGGAGGACATCATTCCTGCCGGTGCGTGTACGCAAGGTAGGAATGATAGGACGTATTATGTATTAGAAGCAAAATTATAGTGTTTGTTGCTGTCGGTAATTAACATTCATTCATATTCTTTTTTTAAATCACAATGCTCTTTACCATTTAATTCTTCAATATACTTTTTTCAATTAGAAGTTATTAATTTGACTCCTCACCCCGAATCCGGTTACTTTATACTTATAAGGTCTGTTTTTTTATTCCTGCACTTTTTGAACTAATTCACACGATACAATAAATTGAAATGGAACAGAGATATACGTTTATTTTATTTCAACTTATTGTACTGTGCATCAATTCAGACAGTGCAGGAATAAGAAACAAATCTTTAGACATCAGTATGACAATTTTCCTAACTTAAATAATCATCAACTTTAATGCTTAATAACTCGCTTCGTGATGCAGACCGCTGAGTTTTTTTTACCAAACTTCCATTCTTTCGTTTCATGCAAAAACACAGCGAATGAGTACAATTTCGTCAATATTAAAGAAGAAAAGATTAAAGTAAACACTTTTGTTCGTTTCAACTTGTGTGAGATTGGGACTGTATCCAATTGAAACCATTATTTGTCCGTTTTAACTTGTGTCCGATTGGAACTGTGTCGGATTGGGACCATCATGTATTCGTTTCAATCTGTATCTGTTTGAGATTGTGTTCGATTGGCACATTCTGTTGTATTGTTCGATCTGTTTTGTGCGCATCTGGGACTCTCCCGGTTTTCCTTTAGGTGGAGGTGCCAAAAAGAGATACGAAGATTACTTCCATTTTTCAAATGGAATTTATATGATCTTCTATACATAATGTGATCCTTCTGATTATTCTACATATAAAAGTATTATATATAAAAGTTAGAAATATCGAAAAACCAATAATTTATTTTTACTTTATTCTGGCATATATTGATATGAAATATTAAATATCTCGTAAACTATTAACCTTTTGGTAATCGTAATTTAATACTTTTATGAATAAAATAATGAAATGAATCAGTGATGTAAAGAAAACACAGTTTATTTTAAAAAATTATTCACTTTGCCTACATATTTTTTTTAAAGCAACTATGCGTTTTCTTTATATCAATTCATTTCATTATATTCTGTTCATAAACAAATTTCTGATGATTAACATCTATATAACGCAGATGTCCAGGGACGTTCTAAAGAACATTCCAAGAATGTCCCACTGTTCTGAGAATGTCGCAGGAATATCTCTGGAATAAAGTGTGCTGTATGGGCGTGTAACGTGTTATCATCTGATTAACGCTATGGAATATAAGAATATAAAATATTCCATTGCGGCAGACTAAATCAGAACAACCAATCAAATATTTGCTCCAAAGTTAATGGAGTGCACATAGTAACAATCAGGTTCTTTTTCACAATTTAGGGCAACGTTTTGATTGGTCAAAGAATAACTGCCATGTTCAAGATGACTGCGCATTCTTGGGAATGGAATACCTTATATTCTTATACCATGATTAATGCGAGAGTCGGAAGTTTGTCACACCATAATGCCGAAACTGAAAAGATAGTGTACGCAAAACTTTAAATAAGCCAAAATAACTTGTATAATTTTGTCATACATTGTTATACCATACTCGTTGGAACGCTACAACTTTTATTATATCAAAATATCTACTTCATTGTACAAAAATTATGCATATCTCTTCGTTTCCTAACGTAAATAATTTTTCTAAGTGATCACTGTTCTTATAATAGAGTTTAGTTGGACCTATTTAATTTGATATTGTGTATTTGTATCTATCTCTGTTTATACAAGATGAAAAGAGAGATGACTTATATGGGAACACCATTTATATAATTAATACTGATATTATACAATGCTATTACATGACGTTATAGAAAATGATATAATGTGCAATCTGTCTTATTTTGTTGACAAGTGAATTTACTGGCAAGCAAACAAACAACGCATGTGAGAAGAAACAAAGAGAATGTCAGTACGTTCCTTTATCTGTGACAGTCGCACCATTCACTTTTTTTATAGAGAGAAGTAGGCGATTCTCTCTCTCTCTCTCTCTCTCTCTCTCTCTCTCTCTCTCTCTCTCTCGCCCTCCCCCCATTGTATGTCTCTATGATTTTATATATAATTACATCTTGACGAAAGTTGCCAATATTCGACCAATCTCTGACAATTTCGAATTTAACAGGTTATAATCGTAGAATGATTAATTGTAACGTTGCATGTGCAATTTCATCACTCAGGATCAACTCGGAGAATTCTATATGACATAGACTAAAACACATATTTTTGGAAAATCTTACAGGATTATTTTGTACGTTTACATGCTATAATAAGAAATAGAATATAGCAAAATTTATGGCATGTACATACATAGAATGTAATTGAACGTCAATGTTATTAGATAGACATTAGCATATTATTCAGTCTATTTTTGGCACGGCAATAATTTCACTTGCGCCAAGCATACATTTGGAACTGAAATTCAAATAGTTAAAAATATTGACGAAAAATATTAATTGAAAATCAATTGATCCGTTTATTACAGATCTCCCACTGCCACTGATTCCAGACTTGTACGATCGATTATTCAAATGTTAATCCATCGGTCCGTATAAACGAAATTTATTTGGTATAATAACACTAGTTTACAGAAAAACATTACTTTGAATCAAACTAAGTATTTCTTATTCTTCTTAGATTTTTATATGCTGAAAACGATGTCGCATAATGCTAAAGAATTTCAGCACATTAAATTTCCAAGATAATTGAGATTTAATATCCAAAAAATAGTTTTTCTAACAATATTTGACATTCTTCTACCAAGAAAATTAACGTTATTGTGAAATTCCGATTAGAAGTCATGAATATATTACTTATCCCCAAGAAAATGTATTTCTTTATACTTTCTTTAATTTTATTTTTTAATTATTTAAATTTTATCTTTTAGCTGTGTTATAAAGGATTTAAATGAAAGATTTCTTTAAAATAGCAAATTTTTCTACGATGATGAAGTCATACAATTTCTGGTTTGGCTATTGATACACATACAGGTACAGATTATACAACTTTTGTCTGAAATATTTTTTTTTAATGCAGTTTTGTTTTGAAATATTCGAGGTGGATGGAATAGCCTCGTTCTACGTTTAATACATCACTTTTATACTATACGTAGTATATGTTACCTAAATAGCACAACAGCGCCTACAAAGCTTTAAAAAGCGCTTATATACGCTTTTTTAATGCTTAATTCTTATCTAACGCTTTGTAGGCGCTGTATGTTATATTGTTGGATACGGTCAGGGCCAAAAAGGTTACAATACTTTTTTTTTATGGGTTTCGGAATGTAGCCTATTCACCGATTGGTTCTTATTTGTCGATTCATGAATAAGAACCAATCGCTTGGTGAACAAGCTGCATTCCGAAACCCATCGAAAAAAAAATGTTGCAACCTTTTTGGCCCTGACCGTACATTCTACAAATATACGTATATTATACCTTCTGTTCTTATTGGGATGACTTCTGATTACAATTTCAAGATAATGTTAACTTTTTTTTCTTATAAAAAATATCAAATATTGCAAAAAAAAAAACATTTTTTGCACATTAAATTTTAATTATTTGGAAACCTGATATGCTAGAGAAATTTAAATTGCAACATCGTTTTCGGCATCCATAAATTTACAAAAGGCATTTTGTATAGTTGAAAGTAATTAAAAAGAATATTTTTTGTGAACTAGTGTAATTATTCGAGTTAAAAGTCAAGGAGCACTTTTTCCGATCTTGTCAATTTTGTGATATGCTACAATACTGATCTATTACCACTTAATATAATCGACATTAAAAACTGTTTAAACCTCTCCTATTTCTCTTACGGCACTAAATTATGTTTCGTCAAGCAAAAGATTATTTCATAGTTCCAAATTTTGGATAATAACAGTTAATGACAGATTCTTGAAATTATTTCAAAATGAAAATTCTAATATCAACTGGTAACGAGATTACAATAGTCTTTAAAGAATCATTTTAAGTTGGTCAATCAAGTTATCCGAAATTCATGCGTTGAGCTATAGCACAGTAGTAAAGATGTTTTCAAACATGAACCTTATTCATATTGATATAATAAAAAATAATAAAATATATAACAAATCAATAAATAATATCATAAACATATCGATATAATAAAAGATAAATAGTAACTTAATATAATATCATAAATTGTACAATAAATTATATTATATTGATATAATTTTGCAGGCATTTTCATTATTGTGTGATATGTCATGTCTCGGCTATTTAATTGGTCAATGTTAAGTAGTACTGTATCTATCTCAATTCATATTAGACATGCGAATTTACTTTAAAGGATAATCTACAGGGTGTTTCAAAATTCGCGCCCGCGAAGTACAAGACGTGATACTTTTTGCTAAAAAAAATAACTTTTACCTTTAGCAAAATTGCGTCCGATAAGTAGTTTTTGTAGGAAAGCAGGTTGAAGTTAACAAATAAGAGCAAAAATTATTTATCGGGCGCAATTTTGTTAAAGGAAAAAGTTGTTTGTTTCAGCATAAAGTATCACGTCTTGTACTTGCGGGCGCGAATTTTGAAACACCCTGTAAATGTATACATACTACAGTTCATAAATTCGGGAATGCTTGTGATACTTTTTTTATAAAGACTAAAGTATTTCGATGAAAAGAAAAAATTATAGAGAAGTTTTAAAAATGCATTTAAAAAAAATGGAGTTTCAAACTGGTGTTTGTTTTGTCCCTATAATATTTTCTAATATCATAGACAAAAAGGAAAAAATATTTTTTGTAATATACTTGATTATTGTAATATGCTTGATTCATATTTTCAAAAACGTTTTTTTGACCGCCAACATATTTAATAAAATTGAATTAAAAAAGTTTTTAAAATATTTTTTCAAAGAATTTATATGAATTAAGAACATTACAACAAATACTTTTTCCTTTTTGTCTTTTTTTTGTGAACTTTTAACTTTCAAAGTTAAAAAACATTATAGAAACAATAAATTTTGATATAATGAAATTTTATACAATAAAAAGTTTTATATCTTTGCAAAAAATCATTGTAAACTTTTTTCAAAAAGCATGTTAAAGCTTACAGAAAGTCTACTTTAAAACACTTGTGTGTTGAATTTTGTCCGATGATGTTCCACTCAGGTAGGGCACTTAAAAGAATAATAAAAATATTGAAAAAAATATGAATTTTCAATTTTATGTAATTTAAGAGCAAAATATCATAGAGATAAAATTTAAACGCCAGTTTGAAGCACTATTTTTGCTCTTTAAAATGCATTTTTAGAAATTTCTCTACGATTTCTTTTCACCGGGATACTTGAGAGACTCGAACCAGCGATCCAGCGGTTACTAAAGTCATTAGATTTCTAAAGTACCGCAAACTCGCATCCATTTTGACACAAAACGTGGTCATTTCAAATTTATGCATTTGTATATACGTTCTTTATTTGAAAATGAAGCCGTCAAATACGTAAATTAATGTTTTTGAATGATAATTAGTTTATTTATGACAAAAGAATATGTACGAATGCTTAATTTATGTGTTCTTTAGTTTAATACGGGTTTATTTGTTGTAGAAGTGTTTAGTGAATGAAAGTGCACAAAGGGACATATAAGTACAGTTTAAAAGATGAACCACCCAACCACCATGCTTGGAACCGTGTACTATGTGCACTTTGCCCATTTTGACGCAATATTTCTGAAATCAGTTGCGATACTTTAAGAAATCTAGTGACTTTAGCGGTTACTAGACAAGAGCGCTACCCGTTACGCCACGAGACTCGTTGAAACTTACTTAACATACTCCAATCTCTCTCTCTCAGCGCAGACAATATTTTTAAAAATAATGGGTTAAGTCCTTTTTTTTTAAAAAAAAAAAACGTTTATTGTAACGTTCGAAGAAACATTTCTTTAACGTTAAAAAAACGTTTTTTAATGTTAAAATTATTTAAATAAAATTAGAAGAAATAACAATATAGAGTCTTTTTTAATTTTATTTCTTTTTATCAACGGTGCCTACAACCTTAGACAACTAATTTTATTAATAAATTCTAATTTTTAATTATATTTTAATCTTTTTCACTTACCGGCCGGGTTTTGAACCTGGGACCTCAGGATTGTGAGTCTCGTACCTTATCCGTTACGCTACTTATAACTATCGATACACACAGTTCTTGTAGTCCATATATGATATACTTAACGCAATTGTATTGTGTTAACTTATCTTCTGTGATTATTTTATTATTCCGACCTGTTTTTTATTAATTTGAGTTTTAGAAAATATAATAATAACATTTTTTACATATTTATAATAAACGTCAGATAAACGTTAAATAAACGTTAAAAAAACATTTAGTAAACATTAAATAAATATTTCTTTAAACCATTATTTCAAACGAATAATTACGTAAAATGAATATTTAATAAACGTTAAATAAACGTTACATAAATGTTTCTTTTCACTATATTTTAAATAAATAAGTAATGTAAAATAAACATTTAATAAACATTAAATAAATGTTTAAAAAATGTTTTTTTAAACCATTATTTCAAATGAATGCTTAAAATAATTTTATCTATATATCTTAAAATTCAAATTCTAGCGGTGCCGAAAAGGAGATATTCACCTTCGAAGCTTCAGCTTTTAACACGTAAACTTCTATACCAAGCCTTGCCGAAGTAACGTTTTAATATTTTGCGATGAAAATCTTCTAGATTTAAAAAAAAAATTAATATGTATAATGTAGAAATATTATAGGAATCTTATAAAAAAATAGGGAGGCCTAGTGTTACCGTTTCTGAATTAAAATAGTTTAAATTTGTAATTTGATGAAATTCTCCTTCTCATACACCGAGTGGCGAGACAAGGACGTTGCCACGTTTCAATTGTCTTCAGTGCGGACTAGTGTTTATGCATACATATACGACATTTATGCGTGTGTGTGTGTGTGTGTACGCTCGCCTCAAAAATTTCTCTCTTCAGAGAGCACGCGTGGAGAGGCATATTCATAAGTTATATGCGATTTATTTTCTAGCGCGATTGTAGCCGGAGAAATATCTTAAATTCTCCTTTCAAAAATTATTGTATGTAGCTTCGACGTTTTAGTGTTAGACTTTTATCTCGAAATGACCTCAACAATCTGCCATTAATTGTTGCAAAGTCTGGGATATATCATGTATATTCTTCAATAATTTATATTTTGTTCATATGGTTTTTACAACCAGCGTCGATTTAAACCTATTTAAACGCTTATTACTGTTATTAGTAGTATAACCAAGGGCGCTTAAATGTTAAGAGTAGCACAGGTCTGCATGGGTTTTTAAAAGAATAGCAGTTTTCCATAATTTTTAATGCGCTGAATCCGAATTCGTAAGTGAAACTGTTCTATCACATCAGGCTGTTAAAAAAAATGAGGTTGAAACGCCTGAAAAATGCGTTTTTGATTATTTTTAAAAATTCATAGTTGATCAACTCGATGTGCAAGACATTTCGAAAAGAGCTTAAATTAACGTTTGAACATTCAATATAAAAATATCAAATCTTTTATAGCGACATCAAATCTGGCACTTTGTTTTTGAAAGTAAACGTAGTCGCGTGTCAAGTACATCGATTGTTCTATGCAGTCCCCGTGTATAAAATTTGCATGTAGCTACATAAAATTCATATTTATTAAAAATGTTTTATGCGGGGTCTACAATAAAAGTCGTAGCAGTCGTAGGGTTTTAAGTCGTAGAAAATTGACCAATCACAGTCGAATATGAGAAGAATAATCAACTATGATTGATCAATTTTCTACGACTTAAGACCCTACGACCGTTACGACTTCTATTGTAGACCCCGCATTACAGTACAGCAACTTACACAATTCTTTCGTACAATAAAATTACAACGTCAGTTTCTTTTTGGAAAATCGTTGTTTCTAAAATTGTTTAAACAAACGAAGAAAACATTTTTATTACAAAAGTGCATTTTCAGTCTCATGTATTGAATTCACTTTTGAAAAAACCATGAAAAATAGAAAAAAAATTTAGAGAACTCAAATCTTAGGTAACTAGGATTTGGCTGCAACTTGGCACAACGTTTCTTAGGGAGTCTAGATACGTATGGTTTAAATACCAAAGTTTATGCCAAATGGATCCTTGGTATAAACTTTGGTATTTAAACCGTACCAAATTAACCAAAGTGCCTATTGATGTGGTCATTAAAAAATCACCAAAGTGGGCAAGTAAGCTTCAATTGTGATGTCTTGGTGGAAGAAGTTGAGTGAGACAGTAAAGTGTTTGGTCCTCTACGGAAAAAATCCTCTCTGGGATTATCATATTTGTGATATATCGCGCTATAACCACCAAGCCAATCATGACAAGTTGTTGAGTCGATGACGAGGCATCTTTCCTAGTACGAAGATGACCTCGAATTCGGAGAGGGGGAGGGTATTTATGTCGCTTATTCAATGTTCCATGTTTTAGTTTCTCTTATCTAATATGCTTTTTAAAAAACGTTAATGTATAACTGTGTCTCTGGCTTACGGCCAACAGATTTAACTGCGATTCAGACGCATTTTATCTTTTTGTGGACTGTGTCCCCCTTCAATGTTCCTACAAGTTTCTATTACGCCCTGGAAGTCCCTAGGCGGCAGTGCCCACTTTGATTAATTTGCTAGAAAGATCAATTTAAGTTAAGTAAATTAGAAACTTTAATGTTACCATAAGTATCTAGAGTCCCTAAGAAACGTTTGTATCAATTTTTAGCTAAATCTTATGAGTTTTCCCAACAATTTTTCTATTTTGCATGGTCCTTTTACTGTTTGCAATGGTATTTTGTACTGAAACAGTATAGGGTAATCGTTATACTCGACACTGTTTGGACTACACCTACGGAACTACTCCTTAACAAAGCACACCAAAGATTCGACGCTGGTTGTAAAAGATTCGATATTTTTACATTAAAGTCCAATAATTAATTTGAGTCCTTTTAGTCCAGTCAGTATAGACGACTTTTGCATAAAGGACTTTTGCATAAAGTTCGGTAGAGATGACTTTTTGAAATATCTTAAAGTTCGGAAACTTCAAGTCTCTCATCTTGGCGGGCCGCCGCTTGCGCCATCTTGGAAAATTAATATCTAAAACAGGTTTTTTCGTAATATTTCTTCATCATACGATAAAATAGCTATAGTCAATCTTGTAGATGAAAACGTTTTCTACAACTCTAAAATATTTTTTTGTAACTCTAATAAATAACGAGCTGCAGCGAGGTAAAGTGGAACAGTTTGGTAAAATTTCAAAGAAAATTACATTTTCAGCTGACTTTCTTTAATTAATGACTATTAAGAGTGAGGCCCGATTGCGCATAATAGCGATCGAACATGACAGTATTTCCCAATCCCCGGACATGGTCCTGATTGGATAGAGACCTGATCGGACTCGGACCCGTCGAACTATTAATTACATGAAATAACTGGTACCATATGAAAACTCTTAACTATTAATTAATAAATTATTAATTATTAGAGTCATTAAATAATTATTGATTAATTGCTATAAACTTATTTCCATATCATTATGAGGTAAGGTAAATGTCAGTAGCCAGACGTTTAAGCATTAGGTTCTCATAAATAATACAATTTATAATATCAAAAAGGTTTTTAATATAAATATTTGTATTCATTTGAAAACTCAAGACTCGCTTAAGCAAGGAAAAATTATTTGAACCCACTTATAACAATTATTAATTAAAATATTTAAATAAATAATAGAATGCGTCAATGTACCAGTGGCCGGACAAGCCGGTCGGACACTGAAACGTAATTGTCCCAGTGTCCGATCACAATTGGAAAATTAATATGCTGACGGAAAAACTTGTTAAACTTAAGGGGTAAAAAAATCATTTACATAATAAAAAAATACTTTACATTTGAGGGGTAAAAAAATCGATTTTTTTATTGCTTTTTTCGAAAGCTTATAGTCTTTAGAATACCTCACAAAAACGTTTTTTGGGAGAAACGAAAATTGTCTAAGGTATACGAGATAAAATGACGTGGTGTTTGGGGCTACTTGATCGATTCAAATAGCGCGCGCCAATCAATTGCCATAATCGGCGCTCGCCATTATATTCAACCTTTCGAGACCATTTTAGAATGTTTCTATTCTAGAACGTGATCAAGCTCTTGATAGTTAATGATTTATCAATTAGTAATTAGTTTTTATATATGATACTGGGCATTATATGTAATTAATAATCATTAATTAAAAAAGTAAGCTGAAATCGTAGTTTTCTTTGAAATTTCACAACACTTGCACTGTTCCATTTTACGCCGCCGCGGCTCATTGTCTATTAAAGTTACAAAAAATATTTTAAATAAAAGTTGGAAACGTTTTTCTCTACAAGATTGATAATTATTTTTATCGTAGGATTTACTAGTGAGGAAATATTGCAAATAAACGTGTCTTAAACGTTAATTTTCCAAGATGGCGGCGCGAGCGACGGTCGGCCAAGTTGGAAAACTTGAGGTTTTCATTCGGATACTGAACTTTAAGACATATCCGAGAACCACTATCGGACCTTTTGCAAGCAAAAAAGTACATTTTGACTGGACTATTTTCTAAATTTATTGCTTGTCAGCTATGAATATTCAAAAATAGCCGAAAACAAGTTCTTCAGGCATTTCAACCTCGTTTTTCTCAAAACCTTAACATGGTAGAACAGTTTCACTTATGGATTCAGTGCATCAAAAATACATGGGAAACTTCTTTTCTAAACACAAAAATAATTTGCAGACCTGTGTCTAATTAATTTTACAATCACTATATAGAAATATTTATACTTTAGTGGCCTGTAATAATTGCTTGGTCCAACATTGGCAACTCTTGTATAATGGTACTTTTGTACAAATCTTGTATAATTGGCAACTATGTATAATGATATTTATACATTTATTTATTAACACTTTTATATTCTTACGGTTATCTTATAAAAGAAATAGAAAGAAAAAGTTATAGGCTGCATATACATATAAATGGTTTCGGAGAATGTTCAGTATTATTCATTCAATAAAATGAGATACAAAATTGAATTGAATAAGTAACTATTTGCTAAGAGCACGTAGAATATAATTAAATAAACAAATTAAATAATAAAATCAACGAAGGATACGTATATATTTAATAACATTTTCGCTTAATTTGGGCGGATATCTATCTCATGACTTTTCTATTTATTCTGTGTTATAAATATATTTAATGCTTGTAGTTATTGCGTAAGGTGGCTCAAGTTTTTTCATGTTTTAACTGTTCAAGGTCAAATACGAATTACATTATTGAATTGTATCGAATGAAACGATGCAGAAATTATTGTGTTATTTTAAAGAACTTGTAAAGAAAATTGATTGTCAGTGTTCTTAGATTATAGAATAAAATCAGTCGTTAACATAATGTTCTTAAAGTGAGCTGATCGTTGTTTCACTTCCGGGTATGTACTTTAAGACGAGAGATAGTCTGATCCGTATTAAAATAGAGAACATTTCGATTCGTGATGCGTAAAATGATAATGAGAAACAATTATAATACCGCTGAGCGATACTGATTGCAATGTGGTTAAGCGATAGAATCATGGATTTAATCTTGCTTCTCCAACGTCTGATAATTACTGTTTACATATATCATAATTATGAAGTGTCTCACGAAATTGACCAAGCATTTTAACATTTCAGAAAAAATTTATTATTTTATTTAGAGAAACATATTTTATTTGTACCTTTTCAAACAAGTTGCAAAGCTTATTTTTATATACCTCTCTTTTCCTTCGTGATGAGACCAACATATATCATTTTAAATACATGACGAAAATTTTGAGAATATTAAAACTCTATTTATACAATTACAATCTAAAATTAAGCATTTTTCGAATGATATTGAAGGTCTTGAATATTCTTAAAGTCTGGAAAATTTTAAATGAATGTTCACTTTTTATAACACTTTACATTATTATACACAATCTGCTTTATTTTATATGCAGACAATGTTATTTTTAAAAGTTTTGAAAATGTTTTATAGCCAATTTTTTCATCTCTAAATAACTCATGGATAAATGAGAGATCTGGAAGATATCTCACGGATAAAGTTATCGGTAAAATTATCGGTAAAGATAAAGTTATCTAGAGGTGAAGAAATTTGTCATTAGACGTTCAAATTTGTACAAAAATATTTTTTAGATGCAAATTCAAGACTTTCTAGAATTTGTAGTTAAAAAAATAATCAGAATTTTTAAAAATTGAATTGTCCGAAAATTTTACAAGAAAAGAATTAATATTCGCCCATCACTTCTCTTTCACTTTCTTCTTTCTCTTTATTATATATGTAAAAAAGTTATGAATTTTTTGAAATATTTGATTACCTTTATGGATAATTATGTAAGACAGCATCATGTCCCCATGCATATTTCATGCATACGTATACAGGAAATATTCCCCGTTTTATTAATTTAAAAGAATTGAATAGATAAATAAGAATAATCCAGATAAGAATAATTATTCGATTGAACAAAAACGCTGCGTGTAAGGTAATTTTTAAACGATTAAAAAATTAGCCATTTTCATGAGTTCTCATTTTCTCATGATCAGGAATTTAGCAGTGGCATAATTATAAATAATTAAACGGAGATTGGAAGTAAATGGTCAACTTAATCTATTACTACTCAATTGTTTATTAAAAATGGTTGTTTTTTTTTTTTAATATTAAGTTCAAACTTAATTACTGTCATCTTGTCTGACATCATTTGTTATTGTCTTTCAACCAATTCTTTTATATAAACGGGGTGTAATCTGTATATATATTATATATTATATTTATACATTATATAGGTATATATATATATATATGTGTGTATATATACACGTACAAATGCATATACATATTTATAGCGCTGATTTAAGAACATTATATTTCCGCTCTCCTCCCCCTCCTTTAATCAGTCTACCAATTGTACTGTGGACGTTAATGATGCAGAGTTTGTGAATATTATAAATGTTGTAATTGTAAAAAAAATATTCTACCGCTATTATTCTACATAATTGATCAATTGATTACTACACGATAATTATGACGACCTTTACTGTTTGTAATATTTTATCGATTATATTGTATTTCATCACCGATTTTAAATAATCGTACACACTATTTACTAAAAGTTAGGAAAGGTGTATTTCTTTCTTCAGACTTGTTCTTTTTAATATGTGCAGGAACGTACATAATATGAATATAAAAGAATATTCGTGCATACTGAGAAAGATTTGCGTACTTTTTGATTTATACTTAACGGCACATTTATATAAAATTAATTTATCAGTTGCTTTTTATGCGAATTCTTTTGTGTATTGACATGGTAATAAAAAATATGTGTGTTAAAGTTGTTGAAATAAAAGTTGAGATTCCGTAAACTTACACTTTAGTTCTTTAATTATACTTACTGAAATGACCTTTATCTCAATTTAGTCATTATGCATGGTTGTTGCACATAATTAAGACAGAAGCCTTTATTTCCAACATCATCCTTCGATGCTGTCGGTATGAAAAATTAATTTGAATAGCTTTATGATGCCTGAAAAAATAATTGAAGAAAAAGGGAATATAAAATCATCTCTTATTTACAGAGATTTCAATATTTATAATTCTAATTATAAAAATCTTCCTAGGCTTATATCTAGTTAAGGAGATGCTGGAGTGACAAAATTATCGGTACATTACAGCCGTATAAAAATCTCCGAATTGACTAAAACGAAATCAAAAGCATCGACTATCACAGGCTTTAATCCCTTAATTGTTGTAAAAACATAAATTAAATAATAGATTCGTTGAATTGAATACAGAAACGTTAGAGTGATTCCGTTATAATACAAAATGAAACATAAGTCATATCAGAACAAAAATCTTAATATTACAAAGATTCAAATGAACTATCTCTTTGTTCGATAGCGAAAAAGTAGTCAGAACTTAAAATTTATGTAAAGTCATCAATTAATAAAAATCTGAACAATATTAAACGGCAACAATAAAATCAACAATTTGCATCAATAAAAATTAAGTATAAATTCATAGTTTACATAAAAGGCTATAAATAATTTAAATCGGACTCTCAATCTTTAAAATAATAAATAACAGTAAAATTAAGGCTAATGAGAGTCAGCGCGGAAGTGAGTGTGCACAAGTATTAATTCATATAAATTAATCCATTATAATAAATGATATCAGTTTTATTACGAATTCTTGTTGAAAGTTCGAATTATTCGAGACTCCGGATCGTTTATTGGAATTTAATTAGGTTCTCGCAACATGATTAATTTATTAATTTATCGTATTGTGAATTTATATTTACCAAAGCTTCATGACATGGTTGACGTCTGTTTGAGAATCCACTACAGTTTTAGGAAGTGACTCACTCTGGACAGATCGTTTAACCAATATAGAGTGAGAATACTTGTAATTTTGCTGAAGAGGACTCCAAAAAAAAAAGAGTTGAAACCTTAGAACATACATGAATAGAAGGGGTATATATTGCTTATATTTCCCATGGCTCGCGCCACGGAGTAATAAGAAGAGCTCAAGCTCAAGCGGTCGGCCATGAAAAAGATGGGCTCGAAACACGGTGTCGGAAAAGCGCTGTATAGAAGAACTGATCCGAGCGCGCCTGTCGGAGAAAACTGTAAACTAGGGTATTATCATCGAAATGTAGGTAAGCAAAATGTAGATTAGAGAGAGAGAGATGTATGTCACAGTCAATACTTCCAACTTTTCCCGCAATGGCGCTAAAATCACATCTCGATTTTCCATGGGGTTTTCCGAAACCGTGTTTCGAGCCCATATTTCATCCTCGAGCTTGATCTCCTTCTTATTACTCCGTGGCTCGCGCTAATGCAAAAATCTGTGCGAGAGAGAAAGGTAGTAAGGGATAAATGTTCTCAGTGCGCATGTGCAGCGTCAAGGCCATCACACGTACAAAAATTTTAGTCGTAAGGTCGCAAACAAATCGACTAATCACAATCAAAATTGAGATCTCGCGTTTTAAAATGCTTGACTGTGATTGGCCGATTTGCTTACGGCCTTACGATTACGACTAAAATTTTTGTACGTGTGATGGCCTTCACGCAGCACCTTCGTCTTCCACATCTGTGTAATGCGTGGTCTACAATGGGCAGTAGCAGTGGATTAAGAAGTTGGCGTAG
>NW_017256778.1:101524-103517 GCF_001594055.1 Mycetomoellerius zeteki | reverse complement strand
AATCCACTACTGCTACTGCCCATTGTAGACCACGCATAATGTACGAATGTCTAATACGCCGTCTACAATGAACAATAGCGAGAGACAGCGTTTCACTGGAGCTGACTGGAGCGTGAAGCGACCGAAAATGTTTTCTCGGCCGCTCGAGCGTGTATCGAGAAGTAAGAGGACATTTAAGATAACATTTAATAAATTGTGATAACATTAAACTCCATTAATCCATAATAGCCTAAATCATGTCAAAACGTAATAATTAACAAAGTGTTAATTATTATTGTATTATTATTATTGTAATTATAATTATTATTACCATGTTGGAAACTCAAAAGTAACACTTCAACATAGAACTCGTACCTTAATTAAATTTGCATACTGAATAAATATAAAAAAAATTATTTTTAATAAAGAAATTGAGTTTCTAATATCATAATAATTATTACCATTATTATTATTATTATAAAAATTTGAAAACAGTGAATGTGAGGCAATATGTTTCAAAGTCCTATTATGCCTTATAATGCCCTGTATGAGTTACGACTAATGGCTACGTTTACACCATGCGTTTAGTCCGCGACCTATACAATAGATGTCTTTGTTTAATCTACAGGATAAACAAGGACATCTATTGTATAGGCCGCGGCCTAAATGCACGGTGTAAACGTAGCCAATATCATCCTTGAGTTCGAGCGTTTTATGTCTCCGCGCACGATCTAAATGCCATGAAATAAAAGGAGTGAGGACGATGATAGGCAAAATCGGTCGAAATGTGCAACTCGACTGCAGGCCTGACATAGATCATAAAAACATGTAAAATTTTTTGCACAATGACAACATTTAACAAATCCAATTTTTGTATTAACTGCACGTTATTTTGTAAAAATTAAATCTGAAATAAATCAATGTATGCTGCTTCTGTGTCAACTTTCTGGATTTTGAAAATGTAATAAATATATATTCTTATATTCACTCATTGTATGATCGACTTTTTTAACTTGTCCAAAGATTCCAAGGAGTTTTTCATGGGCTATTATAATCGGGATAGTGAAGCAATACATATAGAAAAAATGGATCTAAAGGTTCATTTATTTTTTTTCGCTGTGCATGCCGTTTAAAAAAAGTGTAGAAAATCAAAATTAAAATCCACAGTATACAGCAGTAACCAAGCACTTTACGCTATAATAATTCAATAAATAAAGTTATATGTACGGTTTGGACATACATACAGGGTGTTTCCAAATTAAATGGCAAAACTTCGGGAGCGTGTAGAGGAGTAAAAAACTAAGAAAAAAAGTCCTATAGACATATGCTCGTTTTTGCTCCGTTTCAGAGAAATCGAAAAAAAATGTTTACATTTCTTGCCATATCTAGCACCGACATATTTGATTACATTTTCCACTTTCTGTTATGAATTTGTCAGTCGCTCTTTGAAAGCCTTTAACAGTAGATGAATTTTGTCTTTTGCAATATGCCGCGTACGTATTCTAATAGTGAATATGCTGATATGGTTTTTGTATACGGTTTCTGCAACGGTAATGCTTTAAAGGCGGTGCGAGAATATGCACGACGATTTCCAAACAGAAGAGTGCCAAACCGAAGAGTGTTTATGTTGACATTTAATAGATTGCGAGAGACTGGAACATTTTCAATTCGACAAGAAAACAACCGATTTCAAGCAGCGTTACGAAGAGATTTGCAGGCAGGGAATCGTATTTTACAACATTTTGACAATCATCCTGAGACCAGCGTTCGGAATGCGTCGGCTGTATTGGGAGTGTCACCACAAACAATTTGGCGAACTGTAAAAGGAGATAATCGCTATCCCTACCACATTCAAAAAGTGCAAAATTTATTACCTCAAGATCATTGGAACAGATTGAACTTTTGTAACTGGTACCTTCAGACATGCCACAATGATATTTTATTTCCATCTAAAATAATGTGGTCAGATGAGGCAACATTTACCAGAGGTGGAATAATTAATCAAAGGAATTAT
>NW_017256778.1:86969-101051 GCF_001594055.1 Mycetomoellerius zeteki | reverse complement strand
GAGCATATGTCTATAGGACTTTTTTTCTTAGTTTTTTACTCCTCTACACGCTCCCGAAGTTTTGCCATTTAATTTGGAAACACCCTGTATATGATATCTATACACATATTTACTAAATTATTGATATACATATGTATTGTATATATCAAGGTTCGGCGCGCGTTTCAGTTGATTTTCGATTCAGCTCGGGTGTCGAAGCGTCAAACGGCAATTTCACTTGTAGCATACGAATGAAGTTTTCCTTTACTCTATTCTCTTATAGTAAAGCCCCTAGCTTATTTCTACAAGCACAGTATTGTTCTTTCAGGTATTCTCTACGTCGCTAGCTAGTTATTTCAAACGTAAAATCTGAAATTGTTATATGCAGCACATTTTTGTATATACAGGGTGACCCATTTCAATCTATCACCCCAAATATTTCCTTTTCCTTGCATTTTACAAGAAAATATTTCAGACAAAAGTTGTATGGTTTCAAGGGGGCCATAAAATGGTACCATTAGTTTGACCTTGGATAGTCGCTTGAAGGTCACATGAAAGTCACCTTCAATTTCTTAAATTAAACTCACTATTTTTCATTACATATTCTTATAGCTTACCTCGAGAGCTTTTCAAAACACTACAATAAAATATTTTTTCACTAAGTATTTTTCGAGTTACAAGGCTCGAAAGTTACAGTACAGCCGGCATTAGCATTACGCAAGTTATCCGATCAACGGCTAAAACCTCTTGATTGTTGTCCAGGATCATGTCCTGGATAGCATTTGTCAAGATCAAGGCTATTGCAGGCTGTACCTCTTATTTTCATTTTTGCACTAAAAATTCATTTTTACGTAAAAATGAAAATAAGAGGTACAATCACAAAAATTTTATCCATTATGTTTAATCTTTTATATAATCTTTTATGTAATAATAAAATGGATATATAAATAAGGCTTTCCAAATCAATTAATGCTAAAATCGCTAATGTAATGACGATAAGCCGATGTGAGCCAGTTGTTCGTGTGTAAATCAAAGTGTATATTAAGAAAAAATTAAAAATGGGACAGAGTTTTAACATAAGAAGAAGAAGAGAAGAAGACACTCGCTTAGATAATAAACGAACTTGAAAAATGTTTAAACAATGATGTTTTTACCTTAATGTAACATTGTTAATATTACAATTTGGAACTGTTATTATAATTATTGTTATAATTATTATTACATTTTAGGATTATTGCGTAACATACATTTAGTTTATATTTAAATTTATTTACACATTATGCTTATATCGGTAGTGTTTTGTAAACACTGAGGATAGCCTGACAGAAGGTCGAAACGTATGAATTATTTAAATATATCATCTATTGGCTCGTAGCCCTTATTATTAAGTTTAAGTTTACAAAATAAAATTTCCTTCTCCGAGGTACTACACAGTTTAGCTCCATAATATAATAAAATAGACATAAACTTCGGGGAGGAGTTCAATAAGAACGTGGGCATTTACTATAATATATAAAATTTTTCAATGCTTTAAATTAAGAAGCGCCATAACGGTCAGAATGTTAAGATGTTGAACTATTGTAAATTCATTTAAATGAATTAATTTCAGAAATTATAATTGCGTGCCGATATGATTGTCGGACTTTCAACGCAATCAAATCTGAAAATATTAATAATCCCCCCAAATTTCCCAACTTAAAAACTGTAATAAACTTATTGCGAAAAATAATGCCTCGGCCGAGACAGGGCTCGGTGGTCTAAAGGCTTAGGACGCTCGCACGGAATGCAAGAGATCCGAGTTCGACTCCTGGCCGAGGCACTAACATTGGCTCATTTGGGAAATATAATATGGATAGAAATCGGATTGACTACCCGTATATTAACGGGGTACGTTTAAACAAATAGTAGGAAATTCAAACTCGAGTTGATAAAAACCCCTGCATGTAAATGTGGTATCACACCCCTTAGGATATAAACCACATTATGTGGTTATGCCAGGAAATAACCAATGAAAGGAGATCATTGGAAAGCTACCTGTTTTCAGTTAAATTACAGACACCTTTTTCCTTTAAACATATTATGGCAAATTACGATCGTGGAATTATTTTTGGAACGTCCTGAAATTCTTTTTTTATGCTCAAGAAAAATTAGCAATCTCACTTTGATATTCATTTGATAAATGAGCTCTAATGATATGCACTGCTCTCCTGTACGTAACAATAAATGGAGGTCCTAGAGAAGTATGAAGAAGATATGCACTGGACTGTTTGGCCTTTACAGCCCAGTGATCTTTGATGAAAGCATGGTACTTTGATTCCTACGTAGGAATCGGAAATCCACCGACTAGTAGAAGAAGAGTGGACCTCGCTTCGCGTGGAAAGTCATATGTCCGTCAGTATATACCAAAAATTAAACATTTTTTTAAACTTTATTTGATAATAACTTTTGAATGAACAGTGTTGAATGAACCCGCCACCTAAAACCTTTTGAAGGTCACTTAGATTCTGATAGCGCTTTTCACTGGGAGAACTGATGCGCACTGAGTGCGCACTCGCCGCAGGTAATGCGTTTCACTGGACGTTTTAATGCGCACGGAAACGGTGCACATTGTTTTTTGCAAGTTAGTGCAAGAATTCGGCACGAGCTGCGAGAGACGGTGCCAGATCAGTGCAATACAGCTACGCGGGATGCACGATTAGTATTTGAATTGCTAGATTTGCTTTCTTCATCATCTAACAGATGAAGAGGAATTATTCCTAAAAGATAATCTACGGAAAATTCCGAAGATCAAAAATTTTGTTGAGGTAGTACATGCATAACCTTACGGATAAGGAGGTAAGTACAAATAATCATACATGAACAATTTTTTACCAGGATATATTGTATAATAATATTAGTACTACAAGTAATTATGTTATTGTTACAGTTCAAAAGTCATTTTCGCGTTTCCAGAATAACAGCTTACAAAATAGTAGACATGTATGCATCCTCCTCCATAAATCCTTCCATATTATGAAAATGTAAATTACACAATATTTTATGTCATCAAATATAATGGCAAATGTATACTATAAAACTGCACTGAGGTCGACACATGTGTTTAGCTGGGAGTACAAGAAACTCGCACTTTTGGCAACCTCGTGCAGTGCTGCTGCCACTGAACGAGTTTTTGATGCGCACTCACAGGTAAACCCACGGAAATGTCACTCACCGATTTTAATGAAACTGCATATTTATAGAATTATGAAAAATATTTGACACATATTTTTTTTATCGGCAAAGGTTCGCTCTGAAGGGTGAAAACTATCCCTTAAAGGTAAGGGGTAGATTTAATATATTAGGTGAAATAAGCCATATTGAGTTGGCCATTTTGAATTTCATACTTTTGACATAAGAGTTAGTTTCAGCGACCCCAAAAACCCGCTAACCCTCTTTACTTTTTAAAATTTTTAACTTATTTCACCTAATGTATTAAATCTATCCTTTACCTTTAAGGGATAGTTTTCATTCAGAGCGAACCTTTGCCGATAAAAAAAAAATACGTGTCAAATATTTTTCATAGTTCTACAAATATGCAAAGTTTCATTAAAATAAAAGGCGAGTGTCACTTCCATAGGTTTACTTGTCAGTGCGACCTAGTGAAAAACGTTTTAAGTTTAATGTTTAATTTCTTAGAGAGTCATGACAATATATATCAAGGTTAAGGTCATCGAAGAGATGTCTTCTAATGTAAAGATTTACCTGAGTTTTCTGTAAATATATATCTCGAAAACTAAATGAAACCGCCAATTAATTCAAGAAAAAGTTGATCAGTACCCTCACTTCTATAACATATGTCAAGGTCATCAAAGAAGTGTCCCCTAATGTAAAGAAATAATGTAAATAACACACAATGTATATAATGTAAATAACACAATGTAAATAATGTATATAATGTAAATAAATCATTGTTGATAAAACTTCATTGTAACACTTTTAAATTCATTATTGTTAGAATACCATGGCGTTATAAATTTATTATTATTGTTGACTGTTGCGTGATCGTTAGGTTTTACCGTTTATTGTTAACCTTGAGAATAACTTATTTCATCTAGCTTTGGCTCGCAACCCTTATTTCTTTTTAATTATATGTTTCAAAATAGAGCCTTTCAACTCATGTACACGAAATTTCGTGCACGTGGTGTGCGAGTTGGAAGGCTGTTTTAAAAAATTGAATCTTTTCTAAAATTAATTTTACCATTATTCGTTCTCTTTCACATAATCAATTGTGCACCTTTTGTTTGAAACATTTCATTAAATGGTATAGGAAAAATATGTAGGTTGGGACATTAAAACGGATAAGTTAAAAATATAGCAGTATAAAAATATCAAAGATTTTCATTATTTATCAACATTATTATAATATGACAACGGTGTATAATTTTTTAAATATCTTCTTACAAAATTATCTTTTTATATTTGATGAATAAAAAAATTGTAAAGTCAACAGCTGTGTGTATAAAGGCTCCGAAAGTTTTTAGCAATGCATTGTTCCTTAAAAACACTGCTAGCATGAGAAACATACTCCTGAATTTAATCTTAATTACATAAGCATTACAAATTATCAACTGTTATTTTTTAGATGTTAAATGTTAAATGAAGTATATGTTAGTAAATATGATTTCTTAAGAATATACATAATTTCTTGTGATAAAAAAATAAATGTTATTTTGTAACTCACAAGGAAAGGATTCAATTTCTCAGATATCTCTTTCCCATTTTAGTAAAACTTGTTAGGAATAGTAGATTTGTAGAAGGGGTAAAAATATTCGATATAAATTTTTTTATCAGTAGTCAAACATGTTTAAGGAATGAAATCAAGGAATGAAATCTATCAATATTTTGACGAATATTTTGATTTTCGTTTAAGTTTTGAACAAAGTACAATAGCATAATTTTTTTCAGATTCCATGACGCGTTGTCCGTTAGGCTTCTGCTGCTCGCATGCATCTTTGAGAGTACCTGGTAATATGGGCGAGCATTCAAAGATCGTGATCTTTTGCACAGTCCAATTGTGGCACTTATTTATCAATATCTTTCTCAGAACATGTTTCTTTGTACAATGGTATAAACCGATTTTTGAGGGCTGATTTCATCCTTTAACATATTTAATTGTTTATAAAAATACATATTAAATTTCTATTTCCTCTAATAACTTATCAAGTTTTATTAAAATCAAAGAAAGATATCTAGTAGCCTTTCTTGTAAATGTTACACACACACGCGCGTGCACACACACACGCACGCACGCACACACACACACACACACACACAACCATACATACATCATACACATACATACATGCACAGGTATGTATAAAAAAAATGCATTTGCCTATCCATATATACTACAGATTTATCTAATATTTAACATTACATATTTTATGTTAAAATTTATTGTTTTTGTTCCTAACGTAGGAAGAAAGGTGTTGAAAAAGGTTAATTTTTTGCCGATCGAAATAAATCCTGAATTCAAGTATTTTTTTTTTTTTATAGTTTCGAGCATGTTGAATTCAGATATGTGATATTAAAAATTAGTAAAATTCTAGGGAAATACCTTTAATTCAAAGATAATCAGTAATAAACGATTTATTAAGACCTACCTAACGTTGCTGGAATATCTCAATAAGTTTCAGTAGTTTTTCAGTAAGGATGCAGACAGCAAACTTTTTTGAGAAAATACTGAGACTTATTGAGATATTCTAGCAATGTCATGTACGCAGATTGCTGACATCCTTGAATTCAAGGCATTTCCCCGGAGTTTTACGGATTTTTAACATTATATCTAAATTCAATACCCTTGAAATTATGAAAAAAAACACCCAAATTCAAGGTTTATTTCGATAAAAAATTGATCTTTTTCGATATAATTTTTTAATAGATTTTCTACAACAGGCCATTATCTAAGCTTTAAGTAATCTTAAGCCGTAAAAAATTAATCAATCATAATCGGCTTCTCATATTTGACTGTCATTGATGATCGATTTCTTACGGCTTATAATTTAAAGCTTAGGTAATGGCTCATTATACAGGGTGTCCCGCAAAATTTCTCCCATCACTCACAGGAAGATAGATAGAATCGAGATGAACACAAAAGTCTCATACCGTTTAGAGATATTCGCAATAATAATTGAGATATTAATTTTTATATTTATACTAATGAAAGCACGCCGAGAGAAACGCTCCGGCCGCTCGAGGTATAGCCAGGCTCAATTTATCAAGTATTGACTGCCGGCAGCGCATTGGACAGACAAGAAGAGAAGCGCGCGCGCGCCGTTGTTCGGCGCGGTGTGGCGAGATGTGTGAGCGGCGATACCGAGCGCTGAGCAACAGCGCGCTTCCAGTAGTAACTAGTATTATTATTAAATTGTCCGATTTAATAACAAAAAAAACGAGATTTCTCACAGAGATGCTGATGATTCGAGCAATAGACACACAAGGAAAAACTTATAAAATCTGAAAAAGTTTAAGATATTTTTCCAGCAACCTTCATAATATGACAAATTCTTAAAAATATTACGAAAATTTTTTCACCAAGGAAAATATGATAATTATTAATATTTTTATAATTAATTTCATCTCAATTCTCTAACGTAAAATAAAGTTTTATGATTAATATTAATGATAATGTTATTTTACAATAAATCGGAAATGAAGGTCAAGCTGAATTTTTAATAAATAATTAAATAATTCTGAGAGTGTATTTATATATTATAATACAAATCTCTAATCCTGTAAACTGCGAGCCGAATTTAATTTTCAGTTTTGAAACGCAATCCTAACAGAACTAAAGCAGTAATATCACAAATCAAATTGCCATAGTTCGATTCCTGAACGAGGTAATATTTTTCGCAATAAAATTATTTACCTGGCTATTTACGTCTAACGGCCGGAGCGTTTCTTTCGACGTATTGTCTTTCATTAGTACAGTTACAAATATTAATATCGCGATTATTATTGCGAAAATCGTTAATGGTATGGGACTTTTGTGTTCATCTCGATCCCATCTATCTTCCTGCGAGTGATGAGAGAAGTCTCGCGGAACACTCTGTAGAAAACTTCTAATATTTAATATGAAGAAAGAAACCTTATTACCTCTTTTAATGTGGCGTTATAATTCAATTATTTCTTCAGACTGACATTGGATTCATCACAATTGAACTGCATTCAATCAAGATATAAAGAATCAGGTAAGAATGGTATAAATGGAAGATCGCATTTATCACGAGACAACGCCAAATTTACTGCCGAACGGATATCTTCCTCGATTTGAGCCATTCCTAATTGTATCAAACTGTCTCCAATATTAATGTTCTGTGACAATAAAAAGAATTCATAAAATTTGTAAACAAATAGGTATACACGGTGTCCCGAATTTAAATAGACAAATTTCGAGAACATGTAGAGGATTCATAAACTAACAATGAGGAAAAAAGTCCTTTAGAAATGTGCTCGTTTTTGCTTTGTTTTGGAGAAAATCGAGGTGGACTTCCGAAAACCCGAAAGCTCCGATTTTCTTGTCGATTGGTATGCAACTGTATTTTGGTGCGCTGATTACGAATATATGATCATGAAAATTGCCGACAGGAATTAGTTTATCCGCATTATCGCGCTGAAGTATACGAAAAACAATAATATTCCGCTTTGAAAACAATAATATTCCAAAAATTACGTTTTGTCTCTTTTGGCGATTTTCTTCAAAACGAAGTAATAACGAGCAGATCTCTAAGACTTTTTTTCTTATAGCGAACTCGGTTAGACGCATGGTGTAATAAAGAAGAGGTGTGCTGTTGCACAAGAAGATGATTAACTAATGAGGATGATGGAACAAGTGACCGGCCATATTAATATATCAGCCAATCAGCGTTTTTTCTGACATACTCAAAATGTGGTATAATTTAAATAAGGAATGACAATTAATGACTTTATTTTGTCGAGCACTCCTATTGTGACTTTTTATTATTAATTATTATTAATAATAATTTAATAATAATTATTATAAATCCCTTAAATTTTTAAATATTAATAATATTTAATTTATATATCTACTACTTTTGAGGTTAATCTTCTTGCCACAAAAGCTTTCATCCACTTTGCCGCAATGTCACTATCTTTTGGAAACGAAAAAAACTTTATTTTTTTACTTTCGCATTTTCACTGCAATTTTTACACCCCTTAACGTTGCATTCCACCATTTTTTTACAAAAACATATTATAAGTGATACGTCAGTTTCTTTGTTTTCTTTGCTATGATTTTCCAATATGGAAGGCGACTTGTTCCAATGCCATACCAAATATGCGCAGAACGCGTCAAAATTTGGTGTTCTTATATTATGACGGTTTTGAGGTTAATGTGTTATCTTAATTATAACAATTATCATTAAGATAAATATATTATTTATTGAATATCTTCAGGAAAGTATAATGGAAATAATAAATAATTGTTATAATGATTGAATAGTTAGCATTAAATATCTGTAAATTAAATTAAGAAAAATAGCTATTAAATCCCCAAAGGCACTTAAGGAGGTCCACCTGTTAGTCGATTTTTTATTATTAATTTTAAAGCCATTAACCTCAAAGCCGTCATAATATAAGATTATTATAAAGTCTGAATAAAGTCGCACATTTATAATGTAATATTTTGCAAAAATCTAAACACCTCACAAAACCAAAAATATTTTGTTTATATAGGCTGTGTTCCAAAATTGATTGCCAGTGCTGCGTGTATGTCGTCACAAGTGCATGCTACCAATAGCGTTCCAATTTTAGTAAGCATGCTTTTCATGCAAACGCAGCTTTCATTTTGGAACGATATTTTGAGTGCTGTTAACGTATAGCGACTTCAGCGAAAAGAAACAAATAACCTAGAAGTATGGAGAGAACCATACAGAAAAAATTTTTATTTGAAACCATTATAAAATTAGCATTCGATTTTAGTGATGAAGAGTCTAGTGATTCGGATTCAGAATTAGCCGAAATTATATATAATTATTCGAAGTATGAATAAATAAATGTGACCACAAAAAGCTGACTACAAAAAAATTATAAATCTATTCACTACTTTTTGCTTTTTCAGCATCTTCTACCGAAATATTTATTTTAAATTCAGTATTACTCTCGGCATCAATTAAAATTAACTCCATCTTTTCCGCCATCTTTGTGCTGTAACTGCCTCACCTCTTCAGCCGCAGCAGGAAATGACGACAAAATTAGTGACGTCTTTACTCTCTCGCAGCACTGCCACAGCGTGCTACGATGATTTTTGGAACGGTGTTAACAGTGCTGCCAGCGCTAGCAAACAATTTTGGAACACAGCCATTATATACAGCAAAGACATTGAGAACCTAGAGTTCAAGATTTATGAAATGTAAAAATCTTATCCCTTTCGTCTCACCTTATCGTTATCTTTGTCATACAGATTGATACAAGGAATCAATGAATTTTCACGGCGAGATCCTCCATAACCGATCGGACGTTCTTTATAGCCTTTAACTTGAGCAATGAGCGGTTTCCATTTCGCTAAATGAGTAAGTTCGGCGAACTTGTCATTAGCTTTGGAGCTCCATTCGCTTTCTCTGAAAATAATGTTTCGTTGAAGAATAATTGACACCTGTAAAATCTATTGATTAGCGAGATGTTAATTTACCGTGGCTTTACGTTTGCCAATGAACACTCCACAGCCTGCAGGCGTAAGCTTAACATATCTGTACGAAGTTCTAATATATCATCTACAGGGACGATTTCCAAATCTCCATAATCCACAAAGAAGATTTTATATGCAGAAGAGTTCACAATGGATATTACTTCTGCACGATACCACTTGTTGTCATATTTAAATTTTGCTGCTACCATTTGGCCTATTGTTATCTAGAACCAACATACAAACGGTTACAGATATAATTAATTAGTACCAACAATAAGTTACAGATATAATTAAACTAGTATTATTATGATCGATATGTGAATAGTACAAATAAATGAGAAGAGTCAAAACTAAAGAATTAGATTGAAAATGTATAAACAATATTTATGGACTCCTTAAAATTAATATAATTTATATAATAATAATAATAATACAATATACATTAAGCAGGGCTTTAAAAGTCGGCGCCGGAAATATAATTTGCGCTTTTTTGATTAATATAATTATATAAACCTAAACGTTTCAGCTTACATTTGAGCCATCTCTAGCAGAATTTCCTTAATACAAGTTCTTTGATAATCAGTTAGGCTAATGTAGATCTCCATCAATCCGCATGTGTCGTTATTGTCCATCACAGAATTATCTTATGATTTATATCGTGTGCGTTGTATTTCTTGCAATAGATATCGGAGATGTTAGATATAAATCGCCAATCAAACAGATTAAAAAGGAAAACGGATATGGAAAACTCATGAGTACATACTCAACAAAATATAAATAACATGTAGTTGTTTTTTAATTTGACTAAAATGATCTTTCTTCATTACCGGCTCGCGATTACCATTTCAATATATGATTGTACGTTTAATGGACATGACACACATCGAATTTTAATTATTATGATTTTAATAATATGACCATTGAACTAAATATCTTACCTACTTAAATTTATTATATAAACATGACAATATTGTTGCGATTGATACTGCTGTGAGGTGAATGAGATAATCTATATGATATTTAATTTCAATTATTCTTCTGATTGGTTGCTATATAATAAAAATTTTCGATTAAGATTTTTCCAACACCACAAAACCATGCAACTGAATTGGACATTTATGAATATTGAGGAGGACTTCGCAGCAATATCTATTGCAAAAAATATAACGCACACGACATAAATCATAAGATAATTCTGCGGTAAATAATGACACATATGCAGATTGATGGAGATCCACATTAGCCTGATTATCAAAGAAATTGTATTAAGGAATTTCTGCTGAGGATGGCTCAAATGTGAACTGAAACGGTCAGGTTTATATAATTGTATTACAACACTAATCACGAAACGCAAATTATATTTCTGTCGCCTACTCCTAAAGCCCTGTTTAATATGTATATTGTATTATTATTGTTGTTATTGTTGTTATTATTATTATTATTATAGAAGAGTCAAATTCGATCAAAGTGGATCTTATTGTTAATGTCTAATGTTTCTGCTCAATTTTTTTATGCATTTTTCATATAAATTGTGCGCCGATTGATTGACCATGAAACGCAATCCTAAACTGAATTTCTTATGTAAAAACTAATCTTTTTAAATGTTTTAATTTCAAAATTAAAGAGTTTACAAAAAAGTGGAAAAGTTTTTATTTCTAATGTTCTTGATTCACATAAATTTTTTCAAAATTTTTCAAACTTTTTTAAACTTAACTTTTTGAGATACCAAAAAATCACAAGCGTTTCCAGTAAATGATATTGTGTGCATGTGCATGCATACGTGCATACAATTAAATTATTAATATATTCATAGATATCATATAGAAAATTAGTTATCAAAATCTGCTTTGAACGAATTTGCTATTTTTGCATATTTATATTTACATATCAGTTGATTCACCTATATCATTTATAAAAATATGAAGTCTGTTTTTTTATTCCTATACTCTATGTTTGTTTCAATTCAACTTATTGTACTGTGTACACCAATTCAGAGATTGCAGGAATAAAAAACAGTTCTATAATATTGTATAATTATATTGTGTACAATTCTCATTTCTTGTTTATATTTATCTTGTTTTTAAATATCTCGTTATAGCAATAAAGTTAAATGAGTTACGTTTCTGTTTACTTTTTTCAAGATATGAAGTTGGCAATTTTCCTTTTTATTGTAATACTTCGTCATATTATGTACTAAGTGTTGTAAATGGATATTTGTAGAACCAACTACTTGAATCCAAAACAAACTTGGCGTTTCCATTGCAGATACATATACTTCCATTAAACCATCTATTAAAATCAAAATTTAATTGTAGTACAATATATAAAAATCTATATATTAATGGATATTTTAATGGAACATAAATTTATAAAATTTATGAAATCAAATGTTTCACAAATATCTTGTTCTAATGCAGTTTTTAAAACATTATTAAATGTACTAATACCATTGTTACATGGAGAATCAGATATTCTTTTCATGGTCATTGTAGATTCATAATTCCATTCATTACGAGATTCAACTGCCTCTTTAATTTTATCTTTTATCTGCTTAGTGGCTAGTTCTATTTGTTTACTAGTTCCAATTATTGTTACATTTCTTTGATCATCTATAAAAAAAATGTCACAATTATTGCATTAATTGTTATTACAGACTCCAACAGAATACAGAGATTAATTCAAAAATAAATGTATCCGATTTGCAAAGCCATTAAAACAAATCTTGATACTTGATAATCAAGCTTATCCATCTGAATTTCATTTATATTATGAATTAATTGTACATCATAATACAGTTAATAATAAAATATAAATAAAATATAATCTTATCAATTCAGACAAATCATGAAAGAAATGTTAAAAAATAATATGTACTTTCAAATCTATTAGCAACATTTTCAAGCATGATTTTTGCACCAGACAATCTTTCCATTTCTTGCACTGTGTACCCATTTCTTCCTATAATCCTTCCACAAGCTTCATGTGGCACTAATAATCTACAAGTTTCAATATCAGAATGATCCTCTGTTGTATTTTTAATATCAGTGTTAACACGGGATAGTTCAGATATAGATATTCTTGCAGTCGCAACTTGCATTCTTAGTTGAACTTCAGCTTCAATTTTATCTTGAACTTTGTCTTCTATTTGAATAATGGCTGCCGCTATTTGATCAGCAGTTCCCTTTAGTATTATCCTTCTTTTGAGTCCAGCTATAAAAATTTAGTAATAACACGACATTATTGTAATTTTGTAATAACATAACAATATTATTGTAATAACATGACAATATTACAAATTCAATATCAATGTTGGGAACGTACTTTCAGTTTTATGAGGATCACTCTCAAGTATAATTTTTGTACCATGAGTTTTCTGAATTTCTTGCGCAAATCCAATATCATTCCAATTTTGTCTAAAAATTCTTCTAGAAACTTCAAAAGGGACAAACAATTCAAAGGTCTCAATGACAGGTAGATTGTTTATTATAGATTGTATCATACTCTGTGCTGAATAAATGTTTTCTGTGTTATCGGACCAAATATAACAGATACGATCTGGACAATATAAATTTGCTTTTTCCATCTTAATGAGCGTGTTGGTTAACTCTTCTATATTTCTTATTACAGCACCACCTTTACCAATAACAGCAGATACATACTTCTCAGGAATTTTAAATTCCATGCAAATTTCTTTGCGTTTGGATGTTGTCCGACCATATTTCTTTCTATCATCATCATCCTACAATATAATAAGCTTGTATTTTCAAAACAAATTTCATTGAATTTCACAGATAGGTTAGTAATAGACAACACAGCATAAAGAAATTTTATGTCAAGAAAGCAAACCTTACTTTTTCAATCATAGTGTACAGCAAAACTGCCATTGATAATCCAAAAGTTGTTAAGGATATACCGAGTAAAATCGGTAACACCGATTGCCTGTTCATAGTTGATAATGATAACAATCTCATTTTTCTATAAATTTAAGCCAAGAAAATATATTGCATAACTTTGCAACTACAATAGAAAATCATTGAAAACATTTTTATAATTATTAATTTATCATTAATTTATATAACTTATATTTGTTTACACTTACCCATTTACCTAATATATTAAGGTGCCATTACATGCAAGCGTCGAGCATCTGCGCAGAAATTTGAATCTTCCATATATGTAATACTACTATGGCTGCAGTCCACTCGACGCTACAAATGCTTCGAAGCGCTTGAGCGACCAATCAAAACAAAGAATTTTACGAATTAACTAATCAAAGAATGGGTGAGTTCAAGATGGCAAAGCGGCTAGGCATGCTTACCGAGCGATTGAATATGATTGGTTGGATCTATAAGTAACAATCAATTATGTTCATTTGTTTGGCGAGCAGGCTAGCCGCTTTGTCAACTTGAACGCGCCCA
>NW_017256778.1:32686-86743 GCF_001594055.1 Mycetomoellerius zeteki | reverse complement strand
AGCGGGGAGCGGTAGCCCAATAAAAGCCATGCTTCACTAATGATGTCACGCAAAAGCGTGGCTCTCATTGGGCTACCGCTCGTCGCTCACCGCTGCGCCGCTCTGGTCTGTAAGCTCCTTTAAGCCCATGGCACATACAAAAACATAAGGCCGTAAGACATAATCAGTAAGCGAATTGGCCAATCACAATAGAGACCGTAAGGCCAGTAGCGAATCCAATCTAAAGCGGGGAGCACAGACTTTTGCATAACGCATAACATGTAATGCATAAGAAATTCAATCAATCAGAATTCTTTATTTCATGGAAAGGAAGGAAACGGAGGGCTTTGATTGATACATTTTCTTATGCATTACGTGTTATGCGTTATGCAAGAGTCTGTGCTCCCCGCTTTACGATTTCTTTACTGCTTACGTATTACGGCCTTACGTTTTTGTATGTGCCATGGGCATTATGGGCGCGTTCCACTTAACGTTTGCAACGCTCGCGAGCATCATTTCATCCTTGTTTAATATTTGTAAACGATAAAGGTGCCTTTACATGACAGCGTCAAGCGTAGAGCGTCAAAGCATGCGCAGTGATATGTTTAATAATTTTACTGAAATTGAATTTAATGTACGAGATACATAATAGTGGAATCTTGTAGTTTAGGTAAAGGTGCAATCTACGGGGGTCCTCTCAAAAATCGATAAAATTATAGTAGTTTACACTATATATTGTAAATAAATATAAATTTTCAGCATTATATGTTAGGATAGTAATGTATATCAGAATATAACCTCTCATAATTTATCATTTTGCGTCAAGAAGCTATGCAGAAGATTATTATTACGCAGGAGTCTGGAGATTCAAACTTCTGCGCAGTGATCAGGGCTGCGTTCAGGAATTACGCCCAGATAACTCTAAGCTACAAGTTACGTAACGTATATTATAGCAAATATGCACACTAGAGTTATCTAGTCGTAAGGGCCCTGGCATACAAAAAATTTAAGGCATTAAGACGTAAGCAGTAAGGAAATCAACATGTTGGATTCGCTTACTGCTTATGTTTTATTGCTTAAGTTTTTTTTGTGTGCTATGGCCCTAAGTCCGTATCTACAATAGGTGTTTTAAGCCGTAAGAAATTGACCAATTACAATCGAATTCGAGGAGAATAATCGACTATGATTCGTCCATTTTTTATGACTTAAGGCTTAAAACCCTATTGTAGATCCGGGGTAATTCCTGAACGCAGCCCCGCAGTAATTTTCTGCGCAGATGCTCGACGCTCGCATGTAATGGCACCTTAAAGGTATCTTTTCATACTGATGCTCGACACTCATTGGGTGCATTCAGTACTACAACCGCTCACTGAGCGCTTAGGGTGCTATTACATGAGCGCGGAAACGCGGAAATGCGGAAACGCGTAACCAATCAGAAGCAATCCGCTGTTATGGTTTCACCGATTACTGATTGGTTGCGCGTTTCCGTGTTTCCGCATTCATGTAATATCAGCCTTAGTGAGCACTTGCATCTTATTGGTATATACCGTTAGAACTAAAAATATAGACCAAACAGATACAAGAGCTCAATGAGCGCTCAGTGAGCGGTCGTGGTACTGAATGCATCCATTTTCAGCGTCTAAATAGGTCACATGATCAAATTGACGCTTGACATTCGTCAATTTCTGACACGCGACTTATTTTGATGCCGAAAATGAGCGTTGAGCGTCAGCATGAAAAGGCACCTTAAGCGCTACAGTAGGAGCATATTGGAACATGTTGGAGCATGCGACGCAAACAAACCTTCAGTTAAAAAGAAGTTCAGGCGTTTTTGATACAACCGTACAACCTCTTTGGGAATAGCACTCAAAAAAACGACTAAAGAATTTAATTTGAGAACTTAAAGGTAAAGAAATCGTATGATGAGCGAAGCAAGTGATCCAAGTGACATCGAAACGTCCGATAAACAAGACGATAAAGATATAGACTTTAACGTGGATGATTATTGTCATGAAATTGACAGCGATGACTCCTTTATTGAATTGCCGGAGAATAACGTTAACGTATGTCTAAATACTTTATACAAAATTACTTTATAATATGAATAAATGTAAATGTTTACTTTAAAATCTTCCTATTTTAAATTGTAATAGAGATACTGATTCGATTCCATTTTGTACAAAAACAAGTATTTAAAGTAAATGTTTTCTTTAGCTCACTCCTCTTCAATATTGATGAAGTTAGACCAATTTGACGTGCGTTTTCGCACGAAACAAAGAATCCGTTCGCAGAAAAAGTTCCTTTCATTAAAATCGGAGGTGAGGTACAATTCTAAATAAATACTGACTAAAGTATGTGTAAATAGCGCTGCAGTAAGTCTGTGACAGATTTTCTAACCTCAATAACCGTCAACTTTAAAACTGATTCTACAATGAGTCGATAGTCGGAAATCTTAATGCGGGGTCTACAATAGAAGTCGTAGCGGTCCTAGGGTCTAAAGCATAGAAAATTGACCAATCAGAGTCAATTATTCTTCTCATATTTGATTGTGATTGGTTAATTTTCTACGACTTAAAACTCTACGACCGCTACAACTTCTATTGTAAACCCCTCAGGCATTAAGCCTGATCTACAATTACGTAAACGTAGATGTAAGGTTATGGGAATAGTAGTAGCAGTAAATGTTGTACAACATATTAATCTATAATCGAGTAAAGATTCAATGAACTTTCATCTTCAAATTGAGTATTGCTCACAACACTTTCTCCGTGTTCCACACTAGTAATATAATATATTCGTAATGTAATAAACTCATCAAATAATATATCATAAAATCAACACAATAAAAGATGAAAAAAACATTTTGCACTCATTTCCATACGTCGAGACAAAAAGGACGATAACAATGTAGACACAATGTGACAGCACTGTGATTGATTCACTCTTACATTTTACGCAGTCGTAGTTGTGAAAGATAGAGTTGAACCATTTTTCATAACACACTTTACACAACCGGGAGTAGCAGGTTAAAACTTCGCTTTACAACATTTTACAACCATTTACAACTACGTTTACGCAATTGTAGATCGGACTTAACCAGTTTTAATCTAAATATATAGATGACTATAATTTTTCGCATCTACTAGTTTTTAATTATACAGCGAGTCATTTAATTCGACTAATGGGAAGGAATAAAGTCGAATTTGGTCAGTTTTAAGAAAATCGGTAGTCTTGGACTCAGTTCCACAACTCATGGTTAACTCTTAACTGAGGTTCAACTTATTCATTGTCTCTTTCTAATTCTAGAATTGGAAAGAGATGAAAAACAAGTTGAACTTCGATTAAGAGTTAATTGTGAGTTGTGGAACTGGGCCTTAGTTGTACAAGTTAGTCATTGGCCAACTTTACCGATTTATCGATAAAAAAATTTACTACTGACTACCGACTTATTGTAGAATCAGCTTTATGTTTAATATCTTGATTCGCGGAACCGACCGCTGCAATTTTCTGCCGGATTCTTTCGTTTTGAATAAAACGCGTCGAATGAGCTTAATTTCATTAAAATCAGAGGTGAGGTAGCTATTCTAAATAATTACCACACACACACACACACATATATATATATATGTAATTAGATATCTGTTATATTAAAATATCTGATATATCTAGTTTTGTACAAGCACCATTACCGGAATCGGGGAAGGAAGGGGTGATCTTAAAAAATCATGTTTATAAAAATTTTGTATATTTAGCTACAAATGTTAAAAAAAGTGTCTTAGAGTGACTATCTGCAATATCTTAAGGTAACCCTACATGATGAATGATACTGTCAGTATTACTAAATACTGATAATATTACTGATTATATATAGTTAATATTGATGAATTGACATAGAATACCGACATTGATCTGGATTTTGATTCTCAAGCATCAGTATCGCTTTATTAGAATTCATGTCACAGTACCTATGTCATCAGTGCAATAGATAATGTACGTAAAATTAAAGTGAAATATATTGTACTGATTGTGTAAGATTACAAAAATATTGATGCATATGTCAGTATTATTGATTCAGTATTAATGATCAGTACTATTGACCATGTATGTGTCATCTTTAAACTCGAGACATATAATATTCATTTCTTTGACTTTAAATCTTATATAATATGTGCACTAATATGTTTTTATGATCATTTAAAGAATCCTAAACAGTTCATTTTTAGGTGAATCCCTGACATGGAATATATCATATATGTATATTTATATGTATACAAGGTTGGCAAGTAACGCGTTACTTGTAACGCCGTTACTTTGTTGATCGTTACCTTGTTATAATAACAATTTGATAATGATATTGTGAATTTTTTATGATGGTAAAAACATCAGAGTTAGAAAAGTCAATTGTTACTTATAATGGATTGAAAAAGTCATTCGTTACTGAAAAAAATAACTCCTAATTTGTAACGCGTTACTTTTTAGTAACGAGTAACGTTACGCGTAACGTTACGCGTTACTCGTTATACTTATAATTTTTTCGGTGTAACGCATAATAGTGACAAGTTACTTTTCAAAGTGACTTTTCTAACTTTAGTACAACCTTAGCGTTTAGTTAGTTAGCGTTATCGTCATAAAAAATTGCAACATCGTCATCAAATTGTTTACTATAAAAAGTAACGACAAAGTAACTGAAAAGTAACGTTTGCCAACCCTGTATGTATATTTGTATATATATCTATATATACAGGATGTCCCATTTTAAATAATGCATTAAGATTTCTTGAAAACTATGGGAGATACAGAAAAATGTTTCAAACAAAAGTTGTATGGCTCGGAGGGGGACAGAAGAAAAATCAATTTGCTCTTGACCTGACCTTAACGACGCCATCCAAAGTCAAATCAATAATGGTACTTTCTTATGTCCTTCGAACCATATAACTTTTATTTGAAATATTTTTCTGTATCGACCATAGTTTTCGAGAAATCTAATGCATTATTTAAAATGGGATACCCTGTATATTTGTGCGTGCGTGCGTGCGTGCGTGTGTGTATATAAAGTGTTCAAAAAAGGTCGGAACCCCGGATTTACTTGGGAGGATGACGTATTTGAAAGAAATGTTTCAGACAAAAATTGTAAGGTATAAAAAGATCTATTTACAGATCTTATCAGTTTGACCTTAGGTGGTGTCACCAAAGTCAGGTCAAGGTAAAATCGATTTTTTAAAATGGAGCATACTATTTTTGATGCCAGAATCTAACAGTTGGTGTCAAGAGCTTTTCAAAATACTATAATAAAGTTACTTTTCATTAATTACTTTTCGAATTATAAGGCTTGAAGTTTACAGTATCACCGGTATTACGCAAGGTATCTGACCGACGGCTAAAATCTCTTGAATGTTCAGGATCATGTCCTGGATAACATTTGTTAAGATCAAGGCCATTGGAGATTATTCCTCTTATTTTTGCATTAAAAATTCATTTTTACTGTAATTGTAAACTTCCGAGTAAATTGGGGGTTCCAACCTTTTTTTAATTTCTGTATATAAACATAAGTACAGGATGGTGGAAAGTCAAAATTATAATATATAATTATACACATAAATTTTTAAAAATCTATATAATATAAGGGATTAAAAAGTAAACATTTATCTTTTATACATTAATAATAAATCTATCTAAACTTGGAAGTTTTTGTATAATTTACTTCCTGTATTTAAATATGTAAAATATAAAAGGACAGAAAATAAGAGGCTACGAGTTAAATACTTATAGTCCACACAATAGATGCACAATTATGTTATGTAAAATTATTTTGTGAAAACTATAAAACTGATAAGAAAATTATATATATTTATAAAGCTTATATATATATTTTTTTACAAAGAACTACGTTATGTCAATTTATTCATTACTTTATATTATAAATTTTTTTTACAATTTTATATGTTTATAATTTATGAGGTATTATCAAGTATGTTAGAATATATATAGAATCTATTTGTTTTATTTTAGATAAAGATAAATAATCAACAAGATGGTAAATATGCAGGCCAAGTAATTTCTGGACACAGATTCGACAAGAAATTGATATGTATTAAATATCCAGGAAACATTGTTAATGTCGATAAAGCTATTGAAACATTGGGTGGCATTAGTTCTATATCTATGGTATAATACAAATAATAAATACTATATTCAGTTAGTTTAATTATATTGACTAACTATATATCTGATTATTTAACAGACTGTAGAGGCTCCTAACAGAAGATTAGAACTACGATTTAGATCTGACGATGGTTATAGCAAGCCTACTTGTGGGGATAGACATAGTACAAATGGCTTTTTATTTAGAGTTAGAATAAACAGAAATAAGGTAACACAAGTCAAAAATGTTATCATGGAGCTTATAAAACCAAAATCTATAGATATTGTAGACATAAAAGTTATTCCTGCTAGTAAAGACCTTCATACATTCCCTTGAAAAAAATAAACAAATTAATTCAATATTTGCTATTATAAGGAAAAAAGTATAATCATGAAGGCAATGTTAATGTTGATCATTTTGTTAACCAGGAAAAAAATTGCAGTGTCAACTTTATTCATTGTAATAATAAAGGAGCAGCTGAAAAAAAATATGCTACAGATAATAAAAACCTATATGATACGTATATAGACAAGAGTCTATTGAAAAGGAAAAAGAATCTGTTTATCTTCAACAACAATAAATATGAAAATTTATCTCAAGGAACAGATTACAAAGTGCCACGTTTAAAAATATTGGGAAGAATAGAGACTGAATTCAAATTTACGAGTATATATTGTATATAATATATGCTATACATAAATATGTATATGTATATACAGAATGTCACTATTAAATAGCTATCCCTTTTTTTATTTTCTAAACAAAGATAGCCCTAATAAATATAATCTCTGGTAGAAAAGTTTTGTTGAAATTTTGCAGACATTTTGCTGAAAGTAATATTTTAGAGAAGTTGTTGAAAATTTGTTAAAATTCCGCGTAAATTTCACTGAAAGTGAATGTTTCAGCAAAAATATTAAAAAATCATCGAAATCGAACTAAAATTTCTCCGCAAATTTATTCGAAAATTTCATTAAAATTTGCTCAAATTTCTTTGAAAGAACGGTGACAGTTTAGGGTCAAAATTTGTCTGTAATTGAAACGTATGAAATCGGTCATTCTAGGACGTGCTGAACTTGAATATGAAGCCTAAAATTCTCCAAAGTCCGGGGAACTTTGGAGAATTTTAGGCTTTATATTCAAGTTCAGCACGTCCTAGAATGACCGATTTCATACGTTTAGGCATTAAAATGGGTAACCGTTTAGGAGCACCATGAAATTAATTCCCGAATTCAAGGGGAAACGTTTTTTTATTACAATTTTATTGCATGTATTCTAGAATATGATAATAATCAATAATATTTATTTTAGTAATAAAGCTAGATTAATTAATTTTATTTCTCTAAAATATTTCACTGAAATATTAGCGAAATTTTTCCATCAGAGGGATATCAAATTAAACTGTTCTATTATAAGTACACCTCAGAAAAATTATCCATATTGCAGAACAGATATGCATAATTTTTACATGTAAAATAAATATTTTGATATAATTGTAGCGTCTCTTTTAACGAGTACAATATATAATATATAATATAACAAACGATATATGATTTAACAAAATTTTGAAGTTTTGCAGGGATTACTACCTTTTCAGTTTCGGAGTTGGAACTATATCGCACCCAAAACTGAAAAAGTAATAGTCTACGTAAAACCTTAAACCAAAATATAACTTGTATAATTTGTAATTTTGTTATGTTATATTGTACATATAGTTGTACTCATCAGAATGGACACTACAACTTTTATTATATTAAAATATTTATTTTATCGTGCAAAAATTATGCATATCTCTCCAGTCTTTAACACAGATAATTTTTCTAAGTGATCACTTGGCTTACAATAGTTTAGTTAGAATAGTTTAATTTGATATATTTCTTAAGTTTACCTCTCTTAATTTATGAGATAACAAGGGGTGGTTACTTATATGAGGGACACCCTCTGTATATACGGAGTGATTCAATTTAATCTTAGACAAATATTTCGAAAAATGTAAAAGATATGGAAAAACGTTACAGAGAATAAGTGGAACGATTTCAAGGGAGACGTATTTTGATCACGTTATTTTTTTTCTAGATGGAGGGGTCAAAAAGATACGAAGGTCACTCTACTTTTTTTTAGATGAAATTATATATGATCTTTTAACTTAATACGATTCCTCTAATTATTTTGCATTATAAAAGTATTAAGGTAGAGATATAAAAAATCAATAGTTTACTAGATAATTTATACTTTATTCTGTCTTATTCATATTGACATAAAATATTTAATTTCTCGTAAACTATTAATTTTTTGATAATCATGCCTTAATATTTTTATAAATAGAATAAGAAGATAAATCAATTGGTGTAAAGAAAACATATTTGTTAAAAAAAATATGTAGATAAAATGGATACATATTTATACTTTTGTAAATAAGCAATTATGTGTCTTCACAATTCATCTCATTATTCTGTTCACAAAAGTGTCAAGGTACAATTATAAAAAAATCAATGGTTTTACGAAATATTTAATATTTTGTATCAATATATGCCAAAATAAAGTATAAAATATTTCGTAAACTATTGATTTTTTAATATCTTTATTTTAATGCTTTTATGTGTAAAATAATTAGAGGAATCATTAAATAAAAAAGAAATAGAATAGAATATTTATTCACTTCAGCGTATTTACAAGCCAAGAAGGGGACTTGGTTTACAATTCTCCTTAATTCATTCACTCATCCATACCTTATATACTTTCTTAACTGCTCATCCTTCCTATTCTTGTTATTATCTATCAGTCATCACTTATACTCTACTTATATTTATATACATACAATATACATCCATACATCCAGGTGCTTAAATTCGCATATATTTATAATTCACAGCCATATTTTACGCAGTCATATTAAATTTAAATTTACTTAAACCAAACTAACTTAAATAAATAAATAAATATCTAAAACTAAAATAGATTACACTACACCTTATTTAGTTACTTAGGACGGAATCCCCATAGTCCGGTCTTAATCTCAAGCAATGTCTTAGGTCGGAATCAGACTACGCATTGAAGATTGAGATCGAAGATTGAAAATTGAAATTTGACCAATGAGGGCAAAGGACTTTTAGCTCCTATTATTTTGATTGGTCAAATTTCAATCTTTTAATCTTCAATCTCAATCTTCAATGCTTAGTCTGATTCCGGCCTTAAGATGCTAATACGGCTCTCTGATTGGTTCATGCACTAGCTTAAGACTATCTCGAATCTTAAGCAAAGTTTATGGATTCCGTCCTTAGTTACTTAGCTCAGCCTAGCCTGACCAAACCTTACTCTCTTTATACTCCAAACATTGGAGCCTTACTAAATATTCGTCTCCTTACTTTATTCTTATCCTTACTTTAGCTTATTCCTTATTTATGGACTTATAATACATTACTTTCCTATCTATATGTATATTAATCTCTATATCTTTTCCTACTTTTTTTATTTTTTACTTCCTTCTCTCTATTCTTCCATAATTTTTTCAGCACCCTTCCTTTAAGTTCGTCTAAATCTTCCCCCTATACTTATACTCTCATCTTTATCTATCCCTAACTCTTCTCAAAGCTACTTCTTATCTCCTTATATTCTTTAACATAATGTTTCAAGTATCATCACCTCCATCATAGGAAAGACATCTCCCCTCTTCTTTTCCTAACCAGTATTTATTTTTCTCTTCCATTTAATTAACGCTCTTACATCGTCCCTTCTCCTCAAATAAAATGAAATATAATTCCATTAAAAAAAAATTGAGTGACCTTCGTATCTTTTTGATGTCTCCACTTAAAAAAAAAAAACGTGGCCAAAATATGTCTCCCTTGAAATCGTTCCATTTTTGTCTGAAACATTTTTCTGTATCTTCTATATTTTTCGAAATATTTATCTATTAAGATTAAAATAAATTACCCTGTGCGTGCGTGCGTGCGTATTATGTAAATTATACAAAAAGCACATATTATCTTTATATTAATTTTTTTCATATTACATACTCATATTATATATTAAAATTTAATATCTTTTCTGTTTAGATTTATGTGATTTTCAATATGTGCCAATGACACAGAACAGATCAAATCCAAAAAAATTGGAATGTATATACAGCTTGATTTATCCAACGGACATTCCTCTTTATTCTTGGTTGAAGAACGATGTACCTTATTTTCTACCACCAGCTGTTTTCAGCAGAATGGACACTGTCCAACAGTATATACCCAAAACTGAAATAGATTCAAACTCAGACAATGTAATTGGTACAAACAAAAAATCTAAAGCAGGCTTTCCCAGTTACGTGTACTTTTCTACATCTGAAGTACCTACCGCGGCGCCAAAAGGCATTGAAACAGCTATGAAAGTGAAATTTCTTCAAATCTTCAAACCACACACTTGGATCAAGTACGTCAACTGTTTGAAGAGCGTCCAATCTGGTCAAAAAATGCCATTATGTATAAAACACGATTTACGTCCGAACAATTGAAGATATTATTACCATCAGTAGCATATTATTTTATGACTGGACCATGGAGAATTATGTGGGTAAAACTGGGCTATGATCCAAGAAAGGATGTTAATGCAAGAAAATATCAGACATTGGATTATAGATTAAAAGCTATGCGTAAGTTATATTATTTTTGACTGTCAAAGATATATCTAAATTCTGAAGTATACTTTATTTAATATAAGATTCTATTAAATTAACTCTCATGTGATTTGTAGATGGATTAGGTTCAACTGTCAGATGTAAAAGAAATTATTCAAATTACACATTACCGTATAAATCAGCACCTGTTTCTAAACAGAAACCTGCAGTACTTACTGCTACGTTGAATCAGGAACAAAATTTGAAGAAGGAGCGGCATTTATACGAGAATGTGTACATATACCGGGAAGGTATGGTACCTCCTTCTCGACAAATGTTTTATCAGGTTTGCCAATAGTTTTTTTTATAAAAACAGTACGTTACGAAGGTAAAATATAATAAGTATAATATAATAAGTTTAGGCAAAAAATATTCCAATAAATTATGTAATTGGAAGTAAATAGTTGGAAGTAAAATATTTCATCTTCAAGCTCGAATGATTTTGATTAAATAAAATCTTAAATCAATGTCTTAAACAGTCTAGCTGGATCTTAAGTGCTTATATGATTTTGTGTGAATTTATATACTATATATGTAGTCCTTTACAGATTTTAATGTCACTCAGCATTATTAAAATCGTTCTAACAATAAGATACGAAAAAGCATCAAATTGTTAAATTGTTAGTCAAGTTAACTAGTGATATTACTGCGGTAGTTTAGTAGAGTTTGCGTCTCAAGATCGAAAAATCATTTTGCCGCGCATTTTAAAGGATTACATATGTAGTATACAGGGTGTTTCATGAGGAAGGGTCTTATATCTTGTGGGAGATGATAGTATCGATCATTTTAAACAAAAATGTTCATACGAACATGAGTTCTATTTCGAACGATTTCCGAGATAGGGCGATATAATATGAACACTAGGAAACGTACCACTTTCACGCAATCTCTTGAAAAACACTCTCCGATTCGGAATTCTGCGTGTAGGAAAGCGTCTATGATATTCTTTGACAGCAGCAAAGGCACTACCATCGCAGAAGTCGTAAACATACAGCATATCTGTATATTCGGCATGTGTGAATATGTGTGGCATTTTTAACAACGTTTCTACAACGTTACAAACAACACTGACTGTTGTGTTGATTGTAACGTTGTAAGCGCTTAACAGGTCACAGCGAAAACAGAAAATAAACAGCGACGCCAAAAGAAGTAAGTGAACTGAAAGAAGTGGCAGTATTGCATGCCAAATTCGCCCTATCTCGGAAACCGTTCGAAATAGGATACATGTTCATATGAATATTTTTGCTTAAAATGATCGATACTATAATCTTCCACAAGATATTGATCCTGCCTCGTGAAATCCTGTATATATAAATTCATACAGAATCATATAAGCACTTAAGATCTAGTTAGACCTTAGACAGAGAGAGAGCTGGGATTTAGTTGCACATTTCAATTTTCAGATTGGTTCCTGCCCCTCACTTCACCAACTCGCGCGCAGCCTAAATGCCGATCGGCATTTAGGCTGCGCGCCAGTGATAGGAAATTGGCCCCGCGCAACACGGAGAATCAGCCCCTCCACTTTTGCTCCACTAAGTGACGCCGCGCTCGGCTAACTTCGGCGTTGAGCGAGCGAAGCAGTGATAGCACTGAAATACTGGACAGCAAACTATTTAATTAATCATTTTGATGTATAGTGTATCAATTTAATACATCATTCTTTGAATACATCACTGAAATAAAAATAATTTAATAGAAAGATCATGTTTATGAACGCGGTATATAACTTGCATAGAAAATCGTAAACAATTAATATTTCATAAATTATCGCGTTTTGAAATCATTTTTGCTATTATACGTTAATGGCAGGGGTATATGATTACTAAATTTATTAAAACTTATACGTTATCTAGAATATTCCTTTCTGCCTTACAGATACATGCCGAGATTACCGAGAAAGCATTTTCGCTTTTCAATCACTTGAAAATAAGCAACTAGAGCGAGAAAGGCTATCTGCCTCTCTCGCTGTTTCATTTGCTCTTGGCACGCCAAAGGGGAGAAGGCTAGTCTGCTGTTCAGTATTTCAGTGCTACCGCTACTTCGCTCGCTCAGCGCCGAAGCTGGCCAAGCGCGCGGCGTTACTTGGTGGGGCAAAAGTGAGACTGATTCTCCATGTTGCGCGGGGCTAATTTCCCATCACTGGTAGGGGGGATTTCGACCCTTTTTATTCGGCTAGAGCATTTATCTGTCACATGTTGCCATTACATTTCACTCGATATTTTACCACTTCAATATCAAATATCTTTCCAGAATGACCTATTACTTTTCTGTGATCAATAAAATCGTAATTTTTTAAACTATTATAATTTCGTTTTTGAGAAAAGTCTATGGTAAGATTTGTATGCAATTAATCAAAGAAGCGTCTGCGAGCCTTATATGTTACTAACAAGGGAACCTCGCGAGGTGTCAAATTCTGATTTTAATGAAACTTTGTGAACTTGTAGCTTATATAATATAACTTGTAGCTTATATAAAGAGATGAATTTAGAAAATATCAGTTGCGGCGAAAAACGGTTTGAAGGGGTGAAATCAAATTCACTAAAATCAGAATTGGATATCTCGCGAGGTTCTCTTGTAAGTTATACGTGAAAAGTTATATTTTCAACTTTTTTTTCCTCTCTTATTTCATCGATGACTTACCGTAGAATTTTGCACACGTCAATTTCGGTACTTCAACTTCATTATATAGAAAAATTAGACATTTTTATGGTAACTCGATTTACTAAAAAATCACTTTAAAATACAAAGAACGTTTTTTTTTCTTTAATATTTATTGCCGGCTGTTGTTATCTCCATTTATCTGAAATTAGATCTAAAATCTTATGTTTGCGATTCTTGGTAAGATTTGTTTTCTGTGGCGGAACTAGTGTATGCAGTGGTGCCAGATTCTGGCTTGCGTTACCAACGCGTAGCGAGTGGTGGGGGAAGAGTGGGAGTAGTTGCCGATAGCTACAGCCAAGAAGACTAGAACCAGGAGAGTCAACTCGTGCCAATAGCGGTAGTGGGGGTGAGGCAAAAAGTGGCGACGGATAACTTCCCCCACTCTTGCGCTTCATTAGTCCTCTCTGTCGCTCTATATAGTTGTCGCTCTATCGTTCTATAATCGTCACTTTGTCGCTCTTATATCGAACTTTCACACAATGAACAGTGCCGCTGCACATCGTGTGAATAGCCGCGGACGTTTTTTGACTCACCCCCACCACGCGAGTTGACTCTCCTGGGGTGCGTTCCAAAACTCGACTATCAACTCCGAGTATCATTTATCCTTGTTCTTCACCGAATGTTGAACAAGGATAAAAGATACTCGGAGTTGATAGAGTCGAGTTTTGGAACGCACCCCTGGTCTCTAGTCTTCTTGGCTACAGCTATAGGAAACTACCCCCACTCTTCCCCCACCACGCGCTACGCGTTGATGGCGCAAGCCAGAATCTGACACCACTGAGTGTACGTTACACTTTTGGAATCTCACTTAAAGTGAGATAGGTATATGTCTGATATTTGTCGAAAGTGAGAAAGAGAGTTCTAGTGCAGTCTAGTGAAGGAACAGAAAACAGACCATTGAAATAGCTGTAAGATCTCGGACAGAGAAAAAAAATTAACAAATCACATTTGAGCAATTCGACCAATTGATCAGTGCGATTTATTAGTTTTTTCTCCATCCAAGATCTCGAGGTTTGTTCGCGTCGTATGCTCCAACATGTTCCAACATGCTCTTTACCATAGCTCTTACTCACTCCAATGCGCTTGATAGAGTGAGTAGGAGCTATGGCAGGAGCATGTTGGAACATGTTGGAGTTTGCGATGCGAAGAAACCTTCGGAGTGATGTTTTAGAACTTCTAGTTCGAATACAACTTTCATTCTCAAATAATCTAAAACATTTCTGGTAAATTTAAAATATAGCTTTGAAATTAATCGTATTCGATTTGTTCTCGATTCTAAGCACTATTATAAACTATTTTTCTCCTCTTTTGTTATTAGTATTGTGACGTCTTAGTAGCAGAAATACAGGAAATGTTGGCAAAACTCCCTGATCCTTTACCTGGTATAAGATGTCATGAAAAGAGAGGATGGCTGCCAACTGATTTTGACGTACAGTGCAGAGAAATTTTAAATAAACAAGTACGAGCTGTTTTGAGAAAAAGGATGAATATTCCTGAGGATCGTACGTGTCAATATCAGTATGTTAAAGACAAATTTATTGATGATAAAAAAACTTACATTTTTATTACAGATCCAACATCGCTTCCACGAAAACGGAAATATGGCATTAAATTAAAATATAATAAAATGATTAATAAAAAAACAAAAAAGAATGCAACAAATTCTACGGAAATTTAGGCTAATATTTAAAGTATTACGTTTATTTCGAAATTAACAACGGAATATAACTAATAATGAAAGTTCTAGAGCTTGAATCTAAGCAATCAAAGTTATAATTATGTAAAAAAAAATTTCTGAAATATATATATATATATATATTGCTCTTTTGAAAATATTAAAATATCATATTCTAATGCTTAACATTTGTTTATAAAGCATTAGTCCCTGAGAAAAGATGTATTATTTCTGACTTAATTTTAACAAGGAGAGATTCACATAGGTATGTATGGTATTTGACGGATTTTGATCAGTTTTTGCGTGGTTATTCTGGGGCTCCAAAAAATTTTCCCTATAAAGCAGTAAATTGCACATCTATGTATTTTTCGAGAAAATCATGATTTGTGATTTTAGGTCATAACGACAGATCGCTTTTAAACCGGGAGGAATCAATAAATATTTACAAAACAACTAATTTTTATGTATATATACAGGGTCTATCAAAAGTGTGGAAACCTTTAATATTTTGGAAACTAAATATTCTTGAGAAAAATGTTTCAAACAGAAGTTGTAGTGTTTAAAAAATCTATTTACTGATCATATTGGTTTGACCTTGGATGGCGTCGCCAAGGTCAAATCAAGGTCACATCGATTTTTTAAAATGGAACCTTATTTTTTATTCCAGAATCTAATAGTTGGTGTCAAGAGCTTTTCAAAATACTACAATAAAATTATTTTTCATAAAGTACTTTTCGAGTTATAAGGCTTGAAGGTTACAGTACCGCCGACATTAGCATTACTCAAGGTATCCGACCGACGGCTAAAATCTCTTGAATGTTGTTCAGGATCATGTCCTGGATAACATTTGTCAAGATCAAAGCCATTGAAGGTTGTACCTCTTATTTTCATTTTTACGTAAAAATGAATTTGTAGTGCAAAAATGAAAATAAGAGGAATAATCTCCAATGGTCTATTAAAATAAAAGTTTTACAGCTTGTAAATTGAAAATAAGCATGAGAATAAGCGGAATTCAGCTTACATGAAAAAACACTAAGTTTGTGGTCGTTCTACAATGTGTTCTTTGTTTTCTGTTTCTTGCTTTTTACTTTTTGCTTTTTTTCTCTTTGTGATTGTTTTATCGACAATTATATTTCTTGATATGTGTTTTCTGTTTCTTCTGAAGTTCGTTAATGTTTATTTCGAGCAACAGAAAACGAAATATATAAGATATATATATATATATATATAAGGGATAAGAAGCAAATAGCAAGAAACAGGAAACAACAAGCACATTGTAGAATAAGCTTTAAGATTCAAAGCGTAGAAAAAAATATTTCTCCTTAAACAAAATTACATATTTTGCAAGGACTCGGAAAAGAATTCCTCTTCTTCTTGTTTATTGGCTCCAAATATAGAAGGGAGGCAATACGACCAGATCACGTCTTATAGATTGCCAGTAGTCGTTGAAAGTGTTGCATAATATCCCTGGAAAACATGGCACCAAATGATAATATAAATTACCAACCGTATCGAAGCTAATGAAATTAAGCTCTGGTCCACGCGGTAGGAAGGACTAGAGACTCTCTAGTAGAGTCGCGACACGAGACGATTTGACCCGACTTTTGTATGCAGGGTAGTAGTTTCAACAAAATCGATAATAGAGAGAGAAATAACAGAGATAGAAACGCAGCGTTAAAGTTAGACAGAGATACTAATATATTTCTTTCTCTGCTATCGATTTTATTGAAACTATTACCTTGCATACAAAAATCGGCTCAAATCGTCTCGTGTCGTGACTAGGGTTGATGATTTGGACCGGGTAATGAGATACCCGGATACTCGGGAGAAGGAACAAACCCCCCTTCCCCTCTAACACGGACCCCGGCGACGCGCTTCCTCCTCCCTCGGACCTAGCATCTGTGTGCACTTCCCCCTCCCTGACCCCCTCACACACACATACATACCGCATATACGTACACGCACTAATACATGGGTTAGAACCGGCCTATCTTTACTACTTGCAATTAAAGTAGAACAACTCACGCTAACATCAAAATGACATTAAATTGAATCATGATTGATAAAAAAATGACTTTTAGTAAACATTTTGGAGCCATTTTAACATTATAATGATTTTTTATTCTGTTAAAATGTTTTTCAATTGATTTTATATGATTTTAGAAACATCTGTTAGAACATTTCATATGACATATTGTATTATATACTTTCAGAATTGTTGCACGTGAGATATGAAAGGTTGAAACATTTCTGAAAATTTTCCGTAACAATCGGTGCTGTATGGGATATGATTTTAAGATACTTATTTAACATTTTTGTCATAATTACTTTATTTCAATTCACTTTAATATACACATGCAGTATAAGTAATTCATCGCTTTGTTTTGAAAATTTATTGTATACTTTGTCTACTATTTGCGTATTATTTATAATGTAAAGTTCTTATAAGACACCGAACATGTGATAGCAATTTATCAATTCTCTGTCATACATTCATAAAATAGACGCAAATATTTATTTTCAGCCATCATGCGAAAATTTTTTTAAAAAAGAAAATCCTTGTAAATCATTGTTTAAAAGGTGCTAAAAATTTGAAAAGTAATTGATTTAAGATAATTAAAAAGTGTAGAATTCAAAAATATCAAGCATTTTGTGATCACTTTTGCAGTTTATTGTAAAATTTGTTCCAAAGTTCGAAAGGACCCGTGTCCAAATCGGACAGTACAGTAGATAACTTATAGGCCTGGTTGTAGTACTGGTGATCGGCTGACCAGATCTGGTCCAAGGAATTAAATCAGTAAAATATCATGAGTCTGATGACTCAGATTAGTTGAGTTTTATTGATTTCAATTTTAATAATATAAACTGTCAGTAATTTTTTTTCTGAAAAAATTTTTATCTTTGTCAAATTGCTCGTTTTTATTCAATACTAACAAGTAAAGTAAGAAAGATATTTTAAAATATTTTAAAATTCTATGTAAAAATCCATAAAAATAAGAGTTTTCGATTTGAACCAGGGGATAGTTCGATTTGGAACCATTGGTTCCAAATCGGACTGGAAAAAACGTTTTTACATTTTCCATTATAGATCAATACAGGTAAGAGATACGTCAAAATAGTCTCAAGCAAAAATGAAGGGAATTAAATCATCTTTCCAATGGCACCTTCGGTTTTATGATCGGACTTTATTTACACCTTATAGAGAGCAAAAACTGCAAATAGGTCCGATTTAGACCACTCTCCCCTACACTAATATTATGTGCATACCTCAAATATTGAATTAGTAATTTAAAGATATTAAAATTAGTAAGGTTAAAATCTTTTAATATTGTATTATTCAGGATTATGACCTTGGTAACATGTCAAGATCAAGACAATTAGCCCTAAACATGATTTTATCAAATTGAAAAAACAATGTAAAAATTATAAAATTGAGTAAATTTATTAGGTGTTGACTAATAAAATTATAAATATTCTAGTGAGCTTGTTCATTTTTTGTGTCTTTTAATTCTCGTTTCAAAATACACAATCAAATCTTTAAATTTTCAAAATAATTTCATTTAAAAAAAAAGGTTCAACCAAATCATTTTTCTCGCATGCATTATTTCGACATGTAATGTACGATATCTATTTGTTAATGCCTTTAAAATAATTAATTTTGGTTATATTGAAATTTAAAAGTAATACGAATATAAGTATTCGAATATAGACGGGAATTGTTAAAACATGCCGGACCAATCAAAATGCGGCTTTCTAATTAGAGGGTCTCTAAACATTGTCCTATATATACATAACTTCTAGTATTATGTGTCACACAATGTTTCATGATGTTCTTTGTTTTCTTCGATTTGTGTGTTTCGGTAAGTTATTATTTCAGAAAATCACAAACGATGAGCCGGATAATCAGTATACCAGCTGAAAGCTCCATTGGAGCTGGTATGTCCTCCGAAATCAACATAGTCCAGGACATGTGCTGCCAATCGCTCGGAATGCTGTATCTCGGAATCATCTTGATGGGAAACGCTTGATACAGCAACTGGTACATACGCCTCCATTTGTTTTGTTACTCTTGATAACGAAGGTGCGATCGAATTCACCTCGATGACGTCGATACTATCGACGGGAATAGCGATATAACGTCGATCTCCTAATACACTGCAAACGGCGCATAGCAACGTCAACACAATATCCTGGGAAAAAAAAAAAAAAAAAAAAGATTTTATTTAATGAGCCGGAAGCCTATATATTAATGGGCTATTTATTACCTATTTACTGTCTATAGACCGTCTATCGATTGGATATTTATTGGTTAACAACGAACATTCTATTCTTTTTATCACTCTGTTATGAGTATGTTCGAAGAGACACTATTATGTCATTCCATCTTATTATCATTCATTAGATGTAAAACAAGGATAAACAAATAGCACTAATAGCGTCTTCCCGATAGCAGCCTATATGTATAGATTTTGTTCGGAAAACATTTACATTAATACGTTATCAAGTGGTAGTATATATCAATTTCATTCGCGAATGTAGATAATATAATTCTCTTTCTTTCATATTTAATGATTTTGAAATCAAAAGCAACCATATTAAAAATAAAAATAATTTATATATCTTGAAGGACTTGATCAAAGAATTTATTAAATTATTTTATTAAATAACCGACCAATCAACGTTCTACCAACTGAAAATGATTTAATTCGATTCCTCATATTATTCTGCGAAAATATATCTATACACACTTAATTTTTTTATGTGGTCGTTGAAAAGTTACAAGCAATTTTTTAATTAATGCTTGAAAAATCTACATTTCGAATAAAAATTCTTAAAAAATTATATAAGTTTAATTAGATCAAAATGAATACTTTTTGTGTGTTTCTTAGATTTTTTTAAAACAGTAGTTTTCAAGATAAAAAAATGTCTAAATTTGAAACATAATTACATTTATGATTTTTTTTTCACAAACTGATCATTCGATAAGTGTGAATAAAAAAATGAAAATATTCGTCCAATCTTAAACTATGATGAGAATTTTATTTTATTTTGGGCTGTACTATTATTGACAGCAGTGGTGCAGTCTTATATAAAAATAAAAGTACCCTGGCGGTGCTTCGAACACAGGTTTACCAGATTTTCCAAGCATCAATCCGCAACATGGGGAATGAACGAGTAAAAGTTCGGTACTTCAACTTCATTATATGAAAAAATTAGACAATTTTATGGTATAACTTAATTTACTAAAGAACCACCTTAATTATTGATTTATTGGTTTTTCAACGATAATTAAAAGTAAATTTTTTTAATATAAGAAAAGAACACAAATGAAAACGAAAATGAAAACTAATTCCGAAATTTGTGAAATATATTTATTAATTATTTTTTTATTACTAAAAAACAAAGTGATCGAAGTTCATACGAATGCAATTTAATTCGATGTAAAGAGGTAAATAAAATGATTATTATACAATAAATTTGTTATTTACCAAATTATTCATCATCCTTGTGATGAACCGAAAGTAAACAGGAATTCAATTCGTTAAACTAAAGAGAGGAAATCCGTCGTTGCAGTTTTATACATTTCGCTTCACCGCAGCTTTCTAATCTTTGACATGATACGACAATTCTGGAAACTTCTTGCTCTATGTTTATCCCATCGCCAGTCAATTGTCGCGCTATGCTGGCACGACCGCGATTTATTAAAACATACAGCGAAGTACTCGAAAAAAATTGTTATATCCTTCTTCTTAAGTTACGCCCCAATACTTTCGATCTTCTTTCAACTTTCGATTATTCTTTTCTTTCTCGCACATCATTCTTCCCATAATTCGTCTTAGCTCGCTTGTTAATTCAGCGCTTGACGATTTAATAACTTCAACAGTAAATTTTTAAAAATAATTTTATTTTTCTATTTACATTTTTAAGTGGACAAAATATTTATTATTTTCATCGTTATACATTTGTTTCTATTTGAAACTTATAACTATATGTATACATTATAAAAAGTATATCAATATCTTTTCTTATTATATTTCAACGTCACTTAAACGACATGAGCAGATAAAACTTACGTAATAATTAATAAAAGAAAATTGAACCGTAGTATTATACCCAAAGAGTTACTAATTTAATTTGTTTTACATCCTTAAAAAATATCTAACAAAAATTATTTCATTGTGTTATAATTTAATTATTCATTCATTTCGCATACTTATTTTCATATGTTACCATAAGTTTAAAAAAAGATACAAAAATCACATACGTATTGTCACACATAATAATCTTAAGATTTCTGTCTACTCACTGCAACCATCTTGGATTATAACGTTAAAAAATGTGTAACGAAAAATTTGTAGTGAGAAAAATACAAAAAAATTTGTAATGAGAAAAATACAAAAAAAGAATACAAAAAACATTTTAAAATATTCTTGCAGACTATATATTAAAATGTATCTTTAATAAAATGAGCCGTTTATTTTGAAAGTGACCTAAGTCCATTTATTTTTAAATTGAGATATTTAAGAGTTTGCGTTTCAATAAAATTAAAAATATACGTATAGGATACCAACATGTCACACTGCTTAAGTGTATCTAAGAGAGTTAAATTTACAATTCCTATTAAAATAATAGCAATTATTAAGTGAATAATATGTGTTTTCTTACTACAAATGGAGTTAAGCCACTTTCAAAATTAACAACTAGATTTGTTATAAAATTTGAAAGAGCCCAAGTCCATTCGACAATTTAAAATGCTTCAAATTGAAAAAACAATACTCAATTTATTTTATATTATTTCTTTACAACACTTCAAAAACACAATTTATGCAATTCAGGAAATCTTCTAACTATATAAATTACATAACAATTTACTGCTCATCTACATTTTGTGTATGCGGGAGGGATTTGAAGAAGTCATGGTGCTCCGGTAGTATATATCGTAGTAAGTCCATCATGTCCTTATTTCGCTGTTGAAATTTGTCTTATATTTTTATAAAGTGGTGTCAATACAATATTTTCGAATTTTCTTGGTCTACCCCGACGTGGTAATAAATCCAGGATTTTAAACTCTGCATTCTCATCCATTGATATCTTATAGAAAATTTTATATGGTTCATTTCTCAAAAAACGCATCCAGCATATTTTTAACCAATTTATTGTTTCTCCGTTAGAATTCTTTACCCTTTTAAAAACTGCGTCCTCCAAAAATCTTGTTGATATGAAATCCTCTTGTTTCATTTCATTTAGAATAAAGTTATTACCTTTCCGGCACTTTTTGATAACATTATAATAATCTTGGGGGACAAACAGTAAATTATTTTTCTTTAATGACATTTCTACGACGCCAAAATCTCTATCATTCGGTAAAAATGAATGTCCTAATACTAAAAATTTGTGGTCTATGATTTCCACATTATAATAGATTGGACTTAGGCCACTTTCAAAGTAATGTTTTTAATTATTGAAATAATTGCGAAAATTTATGTGTCAGAAATTATCGTATACTCTGAATATACTTAACCGCAAAATGTTGTTTATGACAGCTAACTTCAAGTTGTACACGCTAGTACAGTCAACAACAAAAAATTGACAAATGGACTTAGGCCACTTTCAAAATAAACGGCTCAAATATTATTTGTAATTGATAGAATAGATTTGTAAAATATAACGAAAGTTCCCCTTGTAATCAATAAATAATAATGCCTAACAAGAAAATGCAATAACTTATATAACAGTTGTCGAACTGAAATATAATAATTTTATTCTATTCCGGAATAAAAAATTTTCATCATATTTTATAAGCATCACCCAATTGCTTCCGTGTATCGTTTTATCCTTTTTGTTCACCCATATTAAATAGTATAGATATAATATATTAAAAATGATAAGATATTAAAAAGGATAAGATGATATACGGAGACACTCGGGTGATGTTTCCGAACGCAGCCCTGGTATGGCCTACCACATCCTTAACCACATACACACCCCTACCTTTCACCACCCCCACCCCCACACTATCCCCGCCCTCATTTTATACACCTTAATACATCTCGGAGAGCGTCCCGATTTTTTTTAACACAATCAAACGCATCCTTACGACTCATGCACATTATCACCTGTACCCTCACTACTCACTACTCTCTAACTCCCATTTCAAACATCTCAATGAATCCGGAAACGTCCCAACATAGTCAAATACATCTTTATTGTAATTGGTCAATTTTTTACGGCTTAAGGCTTAAAATATCTATTGTAGATCTAAAGTAATGAAATACTTTAGAGCTCACTCCGTTAACTGAGTCAACAATGTTGGTGGTTGGAGTATGTTTATGTTTACGACACTGGAGCGGTCGAAACATGGCGGCGTAGGGAGTGATGGTAGGGGTCCGATCTGGTGGTGGGGGTTCGATGTCGCTTCTCTTTATATATAGGACTCTAGTTTCGAGAAGTATTAAAGTATCCAAAAATGAAGTGGGGATGGGAGTAAGGTAGGGGTGTATATGTGGGTGGTTAAGGATGTGGATAGGTCATACCAGGAAGTGTCAGCATGTATCAAAGTCTCTGTAGTAGGTGAGAGGGGGATGGGAGGGATTCGGATAAATAGCGAAAATGTTGTTGGGTATGGGTGTGGAGGGTGCTTGGGAGTGTGTGAGCGTATTCGAGCATTAATTATCGATTTATAATCGACACGAATCGTAGTGTTCGCGGACACTTTGACGACGTTTCTTAATTTTATTTTACCCTGTTTTTACAGAGAAATTGAAATATCTCCCTTAATATTCATTGGAGAAAAAAAAAATAAAGACACTTTCATTACATAATGGAACCTTGTGCTATCGATTGAGCCTGTTAAAAATTTCGTCCGCCTAGCCGTTTCTTAGATATGAACATAATGTTCCCGGTCAACTCGACGGGTCGGGTAGAGATACACTTATAGCGAATTCGATTGGACGCACTCAGTGCGCACTGGTGCATATTAAAGTCATTGTATACTAATTTAATGTATAAAAATGAAATGCAAATATTTCGAATTATGAAATACATATTTTACCTAATAGTACAATAAAATGTATAAAGTATTTCACGATTTAATCGATTTCTATGTTTATTTATAAACATATCTTTACATTATTTTGTGTACGACGGCTTTAATGTGTACCTTCCAATCGAATTCGCCATTAGTAGTGTTTCTTGCCGTCCAATATGGGCGCGTATTTGGCATGAGACACTACCGTGTCTCTTGAACCATAGTCTATATACATTTTGTTAATGATAGGAATTAAACTTTAACTATCTAATGATGTGAAAAATGTTATACTTCTAACGTCGTGAGTCCACTGGATCCTTATTTTTTAAGATTATACGAAGTAAAATTCTTTAATCTTGAAAACTTTCTTATTATATCTTTTTGACGTTTGGATTCATCATTTATCTATTTTTAATAAAAGAGTAATATAGATTTATAAAAAAAATTTAATATGGGACTAATGGACTCACGATCAGTTAAGGATTAAAAAAATAAAATGTAATTATTCTTGAAAAAGTTTTCTAATCGAGTTGACCAAAGAAATCATTTATGCAATGTACATGAAGTAAACAGAACTAAAATATTCGCAGCGTGATATTTTACTGCAAAATAATAGGACAAATACAGTAACATGCGAATATTGTTAAAGACAATTAAGATTATGTAAATAAAGTTATTAAATATAAAGTACTTTACCTGTTTCATTCACCACCTCATATAAAACCTGGGTCCCGTGCTCTATTATATGCTGGTGTTCTTCTAATATGACTTTTTTTAAATTCATATTGATGTTGTTCAGCTTGTTAGAAAGCTTGTCACCAGTGGGATCCTACCTGCACGGTCACAGTGTTGACTCCTTGGATCTCGACAGTGTCGCACTGGTGTTCCACTGAGAAAGGTTAGTACTGGCGCGGTCTAGTGTTGCACTTGTACAGTTTAGTGCAACACGAGTTCAGTGTCAGTGTAAGTCGACCGAATTCGCTATTATATGTGTCTACGGGAACATAATTTATTCTAATCAATTTCTGCAACCGTGAATGCCCTATGGAGCTTTGATGACCGCGTCCAATCAGAGGAGAGCGGATGCAGTTTGCCATTCTCTCCCTGTGAGGCTCTCTAGGGGTGCGTTCCGCATGAAGCGCATGATGCATCATTTGTCTTTGTTGTTTACTAATTAATAAAAAAAGATAAAACAATACATCATGCGTTTCATGCGTAACTCGGAACGCACTCTAGGAATCGCCCATCTCTAGCAAGAAGTGCACATAATAATAAACAAACGTAACATAAAGAAACATAATTAACGCTACAGCGCCACAGCAGCGAGTGGAATGACCTTCTGACTGGCTGCATGAACAAATATCAAATTGGGAGTCTCTAGAAGATAAAAGATTTAGTAATAAGTTGTCTACAAAAAATACAACTGTCAGAGATTATAATATAAGTAAGTTCGATATTTTAATATCAAAGAATTCAAGGTTTTCAAAAAAGTTTTTGACAAAAAGAAAATTATATAGCTTTGAGATCAAGTTTTCTTTATTTTCTGGTTTTTGTTACAATAAATAGTGATGGAGATTGACATCTCATCATTTTTGCATTAATATTTGACTAAATATTCACGGATCTAAAAATCTATCGATGGAACATATCAATCTTTATCGTTGTTAGGTCGGAATCAGACTAGGCATTAAAGATTGAGATTGAAGATTGAAAGATTGAAATTTAACCAATCGAAACGAAAGGAGCTAAAATTTCTTTGTCCTTATTGGTCAAATTTCAATTTTCAATCTTCAACCTCAATCTTCAATGCCTAGTCTGATTCCGGCCTTAGAATAAACCAAAAAATGTTGAATTCATCGATAAGACAATAGGTATAGTCTCAGGATATGATCATATTTGTATTTATACAGGCAAGTGTAGTGTTTACACTTTACATACACGTGTCTTTTTTAAAATGTACAGGTATATATAAAATACATATACTATACGTACATATACATAAAATACATATACGTACACTAAAACCATTTAATCATCGAAAGTTCATAAGCAACGTAAAGATATTAAATTAATAACAAATTTATTAATTTAATTAAGTATTTGAGGCTTCTCTCTCTCTGAGTAGTCGCTGCGGTCATATTTAATTATGACGTCATAAATAAAAAATAACATTAAGTTTTTTGTCATTTGTAAATAAAGAAAATTTAGATAAAACAAAATAATGATATCACTTTAAAATACTCGTAAAAATAGAAGAAAGCTTTCTTTAGCTTCCTTGACATTATTGTTGATAAGTTGGGGGATTTTCCTTTAAAAATTTAGAGGATTTATCTTTTCATAGAGATTTTTTAGTTGTACAAAAATTAGAAAAATTTTTGGGGGACTTTTTGGGAGGAAAATACAAAGAAATATTTAAATTACGGCTAAAATATTTAAAAAATCGCTATATATAGGGATAACTTTTGACAGGTCTGGCAACCCAGACTGCAAGGTGACGTGGTTTCACGTCGATAAATGGAACTGAGACGAAATAATTACTGGTCTTGGACGTCATGTTACCAATAATTGACGTTTAAAATACGTGAGTATTCTACACATAATAATAATGTCTAACATAATAATAATTTAGAGATGTCTTTGATATGTTTTTAATAGGTCGTTTTTAGTCAACTATTTGAAATGTTACTGTGACATTATTACGACGTTATTTTACATTATCTTATTATTTGCAACGTTATTATGTTATTTGATACATACTCTTCCAGGATGTATATGATTCGAGTTTATATTTTAAAGGAAGATGCTCTTATATTTTTCTTACATCGAAAGAGTGTTATAACCTTTCTGTTTTACAGAGTTCCTCTAGTTCCTCACACATGGTCTCTTACAAAGATATTATTACAAAATGTATACTTTTACCAATAATAGTGACTAAAGAATGGATATCTTTTCCTATAATACATTCATTACTATCAGTTTGAAATTACGAGGGTAGATCAAATATACACGAGAATTTTTTTTTATTATTTATTGGACGAGAATAAAAATATAAAGAAAACAAATTATTTTTCTACATAGTTCCTTGCTACGAATACATTTTTGACAGCGGATAGGCAGTTTGGCAATTCTGTTTTCATAAAAAGTAGTAGGTTGCATTTGCAGCCAATTGCGCACGAATTCTTCCAATTCTTTTAGCGGCCCGAACAAATGATAATCACATTGAGACAAATCTTTCCATACGATTATCATTTGTTTGGACCGCTGAAAGAAGAATTGGGAGGACAATACGATTCGTGGTTGTGTGCAAGCGTTCTGCACTTCTTAAAATCTGCAGGCAATTCCCTACCATTGAGAATTACGAAGCATATCGTGAGGCTGTGGGACAAGCAAGATGTACTCTTCGGGGGGCCAAGCGCAGGGATTGGAAAGCCGTCTGTGAAAGCCTCAATCATCTTATTCCCACTTCGGAGATATGGAGGATGATTAAAAGATTTAAGAATTGCTGATTGGTGCTCTCAAACCCGTCAGGAGGTGGTAACATTTTTTATTCTAATGATGCAGACATTCGGAAATGTATGCCCTGATTCTTGCTCTTCTCCTTCCCCCGATGTTCCTACATAGAAGATTTCTTGCTTTGGTTAGACTCTCGACTCTCCCTTTTCATGCGGCGAGTTGCGAACTGCTTTGAAGTCACTTTTTCTAGCCCGAGCCTCGACTGCATAGACTATCAACTCCTTAAAGCTCTCCCTAATGATCTTTTGACATGCCTCCTATCTATTCTTAATCAACTCTTTCAAGTGACTACCTTTCTGGAGCAGTGGTTTCATTCGATCATTCACCTGATCCCTAAGCCTCTCAGGGGGGTTACCGTCCCATCTTCCTCATATCCTGTGTACTTAAGATTGTAGAGCGCATGATCCTCAATTGTTTATACTGGTTGGCGGAATCTTCCTCTTCCCACATGTCACCTCTTTTTACAAACAATCAATTCGGATTTAGAAAATTCAGGTCTTGCCAAGACAACTTAACAATTCTCACTACTAACATTCACACAGGCTTTATACGTAAATAGGACACAGTAAGCAATCTTTATAGATATCAAATCCACATTTGACAATGTTCTGCCACATATTCTCCTGCAGGACCTCCTTGACCTGGGTTTCCCTCCTCTCTTTATTAATTTCATTAAAAACCTTATTTCGTTTCGCACGATTCAATTCGTTATACAAGGCTCTCTTTCTCTCTCTCTCTTGGATCCGCTCACATCTCGCAAGAGTATTCCTCAAGGTTCGGTACTTAGCCCTATCCTATTTAACATCTATCTTCGCGAAATCAATGAGGCTCTAAATTCCGATACATCCCTGTTAAAGTTTGCCGATGATAGTCATCTTCTCCTCCAGCTCATCCACATTGGAAGCTTTACATTCAGATGAAGCATCATTGAGCGGCATAACGACATTCTTAGCGGACAGAAGTTTGGAGATCTCCCCTAAAACAAAACTCGAATGATGATCTTCACGAAAAAAAAGAATCTCTCCACGGGAAACTTAAGTATAGACTTTGCAGGTCATATCATCTCTCCTTCTCTCTCTCCGTTAAGTTTCTTGGAGTCATTCTAGATCCTAAGCTAACTGACAAAAAATATTTGAACATGTCATTTCCAAAGGAAAGAGAACGACTCAAGTCATTGCCGCACATGATGGGGAGCCCACCCTAACCTCTTCACAATATATAAATCTATGCTTAGATCATCCATGGAACAGTGATGGGAGATGGCAAGAATTATTAGCGCATGCAATTATTGAGCCAACACTGAGCAACCTCATAGACGTATACATTTCATGGTACTGTAAGGCCCCTAATCTAACAAAAACGACTTTTCTACTGAATGTATTTTATGAATGACATCTGGATTTTTAAATAAAAAATCATGAAGGTTATCCGTTTCGCGGGTTTTCTCCGTGTCCAAATCCGTTCTTGGAATGGCATTCCAAGAATGGATTTAGACACGGAGAAAACCCGCGAAACGGATAATCTTCATACAGAAAGCACCCGTGGAAGCCTCAAGAAGAAAAAATCATGAAGTTCTACACACATTAGTTGACAGTTATATTTCACACTTATTATTTTCACTTATTCTCTCACACTTATTATTTTTATACTTAAAAGAGGACAATTCATTACCTTCATGTAACCTTAATTTAGGACAAAATTTGGAACGCGTTGTAAAGCGAGATAAAGTGTTAAAATTTAAGACTGTCCTTCCTAATTTGGGACGGTTAGATACGGTCACTAAGATGTACAGGAGTCCCAAAGACACCCGTATCGCTCCGTCTGTTCCATCATTGGATCGAGCTACTACGTCACTTCATGCATGCACACAAAGTTTCCTAGAGCAGACGAATTCTTGCCATCTCCCATCACTACCATGGAATGCGCCTTGTCAATATTCGCTCTCAAAGATAACAATTCTGTAGAAAAACTCCAGCGTATTCATGCCCTTCGGCTCTGTTATGGTTATCGTAACTCAATCTTAATCAATGTGATGCATGCCGAATTCGTCTTCTCCTCAAACATCGATTCCAATACCTTGCAGCCAGAGACGTATCTACGGAAAATAGCTCCTATGGCAAGCACTGAAATTGCGCCCTTGTCCAAATATCTGAAATCCATGTTTTAGATAATTTTACATGATATCAGCTCAAAAAGTCAAGTACGTTTATTATTCATTTATTTGCATTACATTACATTTACTTAAATTATAGCTAAAAATTATAACTGCACCTCCTTGCTTTCACTGTTGCAGATTGATCTATGATCTGTTCAATTTTAATTTTTTCAGACAAGTTTATCGTTACTAAGAAAAAAAAAGAAATATGAAAAGGTGAAAAGGAATTTTTATGAGAAAATTTGCACAAAGATTTGCACAGAAAGATTTATTTAAGACAAAATAATTGACTTAAATAATTATTAAGTCTTGACCTGATTTTCACATTGCAAAAAATAAACTCGGCTCTTACCAACTAAATTATCATGAAGATTTCATGTTTATAATTTATAATTTCTGATTGCGACATTAACATTTTGAAATAAACATTTCAATTAAAAATATTTCAAATTATGTGAGTGTATTTTAGAGTGTATTATAGAGTGTAATTATAATTATCTTTTAGTGAATAAAAAAAATTATATAAATAAAATATTTGACAATTTAATTATTTTAACGAAGAAAACGGTATTTTTCACAAAAATTTAGATATAAAATTCGCTTGTTAGATTGATATTATGATTCATTGATGTATACCATTTGAGGAAATATATTGGCTCGTACTGACAGTTAATAAAAACTACTTTGCGCGATTTGGCGTCCCTCTTCAAGTGGCGCCCAGGGCACGTGCCATGCCTGCCATACCTTAGATACACCTCTGCTTGCAGCCATATACTTCCTTAAAATCATCTTGGTGGAGGATCATCCTGTAGTTACAAAAATGCTGGAACTATGCGACTCTGTTAGGAACCCCCCTCCTCCCGCTTTTCATACCTTGGCATGCATTTTCCAGTTGCTCTTACGTTTTTACGCATGTGATCCTTCAAAAGTCAAATGCATTTAGACCTTTCCCTCCCTGCTTTCCGTTTCTCATTTATTTATCCCATAACTACCTCCTCCTATTTAATTCCTCCTCAGATTCTTAAGAAAATCAATTCTCTCCCGCTTCAAAATGTTTAACGTATTTAAGAGCTTCTTTGGAGATGTGATTAAACACTCTACGGTGTTTTACACCGATGGCTTACGGCTCAAAAGTATTTACATAGTATTTACATTGGGGCGACGGTTTACGCTCCACAGTTGAACCACATCAGGTGATGTACAGAATCTCCTTTTACGCCTCAATTTACACAGCGGAAGCATAGGCTATTTATAACGCTCTGCTTACTGCTTTGAATCTAGATCTGAAAAATGTGTCCATAATTTCAGATTCCAAAAGTGTGTTAGAAACCATCAATGGATATCGTAACAAGACGAACAATTATTTAATCCCATCAATTAGAGCCCTTATGGTGGAGGTGGAGTCTCGTGGTACTCAAATCAAATATATCTGGATTCCCTCGCATTGTGGTATCCGAGATAACGAAAATCGTTGACCAGTTGGTCAAAAGGGCGATCCGAGAAGGCATAGAATGCGAATTTTAAAGTTAATATTCTGACCTCTTTATTATTCCTAAATCTCGGCCAGCTAACTCTTTTGAGAAATACGTAGAAAGATCATCCCAAATTAAAGGGAGAATATTTCTTTAAAAATATTTATAATAGTAAAAAGAGACCTTGTGTGGTTCAGCGATATGCACCTCTCTCGCATATTCATCATCATGTTTAATCGCCTTCATAGCAATCACTTTAACTTGAACTTTAGTCTCTTCCGGAAAAATATCATAGAAAACTCTTCATGCTCCTACGGCTTCTCTTCCCAGGACCTTCAACACATAATCTTTTATTGTCCTCTCACCGCACATTACGCCTACCCCCTCCGTCACGCTCTGATTGAGGATAAGCAGCTCTAATAGCATCAACCATGCTGAAGTCATCAATCAAGCACTGCTTAATCCTTCGCCAAAAATTTGCTACTTATTTGTCAGCTTTGGTAAAGCCATCAATCGGAACTTTTGATTTGTATTTATGCGGCGCTTACTCGCGGCACTCGCGCAGGCGCTTCGGCCATTGGGCACGGACCTGACAACACCATCCTGTCCTAGCGATCTGGTGACAGCTGCTTGTCCCTTCTACCGCGAGAATTGGAACTGTATGAACTTCGTCACTTATTTGGTGACTTAATGTCGTCAGCTGCGCCTGAGCAATCAGAAGCTTCTGTATACCTTTCTACGCCTAATGAGAAATCTAACGACGTGATGTCGCCTTTGTGCTCACAGAGACAGGAGCCAATAAACAAGAAGAAGATGAAGACTGACTATTAAAGTCGAAAGGATAGCTTTATTCTATTTTTAGATGTTTTAAAGTGATTTCGTTATTTTGTTTTATCAAATTCTCTTTATTTACAAATGGCATGTAAGAAACTTATTTCTCACTTATGATGTCACAATCTAATATGACCGCAGCAACTACTCAGGAGCCTTAATGACTGTGTATATGAGGATCATCTTTATCTCCATCCTTTTTAGCTCCAGCAGAAAATACACACATCGAAAAAGTTTTATATTGATTAAATTACGTATTTATTCATGTGATACAGAGAAATAGCGTCAATAACATTAACATTATGCATTGGAAGAAACAAAGTGTCAGGTGAAGTTATATAAGAAAAATTATTTTTTATCTTGATATAAAGAGAGAAATTCATGAAAATGGGGTGAGACGCAAAACTTTTTTCGATGTGTATATTAATAAGAATTAATTAATCGCAATGATAAATTTATTTTTTCTCTTTAAACAAGGAACGCAATCCTTTAACAATCTAACGTTACAATATCGCAGCAAGCAGACATCGTCGTCGAGATTACTCTAAAATTACGGTGTTATAAAAGTGTAGGTGGTCCGACTGAATACCTTTTTCATATGCAGCCCTATGATTATTTTGGGTCAGTTAGCGCTTTCGATACTGGCTGACGTCGTAGTTTCAAGTACCAAACGAAAAAGTGAGAAAAGACATGAGAAAAGGATAGATGACACAAATAGTGCTGATAGCGCGTTCGAATGCAGCCTCGCAATGCTGAAAGATACTGCTGCACAACGAAAGGGAGTGAGATGAATAGTACTTGACTCTCACACACCCTCTGGTGGCAGTCCTTCAAATTATCTCAAAATAATCACAACTCAAAAAGGTGAGTCAGACCACCTATACTTCTAACACCGTATCTGAAATATACAATCACAAAACATGGCACGTTGCAAAATGAAACATTAGCGTTTATTGCATGTTGCCTCTCGGTTATTGATAGAAGCTATCAATTAGTTTTGATTATTCCTGTTGAAAATTAATTGGCGACTGATTCTATCTGTTCTTTTATTTTCTAATCACATGAAACTGTAATTTAATTCTCTCGTTTCCAATTTATTTTTTATTGTTACTATTTGTTCTTATTTTCGTAACTGATACAATGGTGTATTTCATTTTCTCAAAGATATCTTGTATCTTTGATCCTCTCATTTTTCTCTCATCATTTTTTAGAATATCAGATACAGTAATAAGTTGATATTGCGAAATTCATCATTATTTTTGCAGCTAGTGGCGATAATCTACTCAAAGATATCACACAAACGAAGTTGAATAGTATATTATTGGATATACATACATATATGTATACAGAGTGTCCGGTATGACTGGATTACCTCTCGTAAGTAGGTAGAGCGGACAAAACTGAGCGAAATGTCGAGAAAAGTCCTGTATTTTGTAATAATTAACGAGAAATTAATTCCTAAAAATCTGCGAATGAGCATATATCCGCCCAGCCTACTGCTAAATGTAAGCGCGCAGCGAAATATAACCGTCTAGCATCGTAGGTTAGTAGGTGCACAAATGCAAGCAGCAATGGCAACGTATGAGCGGTGAAAGAAAACATTTCCCGGCATAGGATGGTCATATCTTGGCGTACTTACATCTGATAATAGACCAGGTGGATACGCGCTCATTTGGCGATTTTTAATAACTCAGGGTTGTCCCAGACTTGAAAAATCGGAAAAAGTCTTGGAAATTTAAATTGGTCATGGAAAATCTGAAAAAGTCAGAGGAAAATATAAGAGTCTGAAACTTTGAGTAAAATTCCCTTAAAATACTTTTATTTCAAATTGTTATAACTTTTTAAATAATATGCTTAACATTTAAAATCAAATATTGATTTTCTTAGTCAGTATTGGAAATTATACATACAGTATACTACGCCATGCATCAGTCATTACGTTAAAAGAAATGTATTAATTATGCAGAGATACGGGTCATTCTCCGATGACCTTGACCTTGACATACATTGTCAAGGTCATCGCTCTGAGTAATCTTCAACAAGTTTTAGCAATTGCTCGTTATTCATTAAAAACCTCCTTTCAAATTCCATCGTTTTATTTTTGATTACATATATTTATCATTTGGTGAAGATACTGCGTTAAATCTAAAGAATTGGATTGACACTAATTATAAATTAATAAGAGCTAGATCTCAAGTAAATTATAATAACGTTTGTGTTGTACTATATTATTCGATCTGTTATGTTGGCTGATGATGACTAACAAGGGAACGTTTTTAGGTGTAAATAATTGATCTCGACGAAACTTGGTGGGTGTGTAGAGGAATCTAAACTGTAGTGTAGCGTATATTTTCTTTTTGCCCAAATTGCACTTCTTAGCTGCTAGGGGCGCTGAACTTTTAATAGGTTAATCAATATCGCATGAAATGCTTCCTAAGAAAAATCTTCTCCAAATTAAAAATCTTCTCCAAATTGATTATTTGAAAAAAAAAAAAAAAAAAAGAAATAAGATCATCGAAGTGTCCTTGAGTGGTCTCCAAAAGAAACGAATTGAAAATAATGAGTAATTCATTTATTTGTATGACACAAAGTCATTACAATAATAGAATTCTTTGAAGAAATGTTTAAAACACAGTTTTTGTACGCTATGTACATAATTTTGATAATAGGTGTCTTCTCTCTATCTCGAACCATTTTCGAAAAAAAAACCGTGGTGAACTTTTTATTAGACTCACCCTGTACAATATTAAATACTATACCCCATACTTACCTCTGTTTACGGGACATAACGGCTTCTCGAGTGGCCCATCCCACCTTCCCCCTGCTTAGGGAAGTACGACTTTCTACGCGAAGTGAGATTCACCCCATCTCCTCCCCTGCCTCGAGGCATATGACTTTCCACTCTAAGCGAAGTTCACCTGCCTCCTCCCCCTGCCTAGAGGCGTACGACTTTTCATGCGAAGCGAGATCCACTTTACCTTCCCTCATGCCCTCTATGTAGGGTGTCAGAAAATTATATTATATTTATGATACCTTTTTTGTCATATACATATAATAATCTTTTTACGAATGACGAGCGATGACTAAAATTTGTTCAAGATCATTCAGGGTGATGATCTTGACAATATATGTCAAGGTCAAGGTCATCGAAGGGATGGTCCGTATCTATGCAATTATCCAATTTTAATGAAATAATTAAAATTTATATTTTATTCAGTATTTTATCATTCTGCAGTATTTTAATTATCCTTTTTCGTTATAACATTCTTTTTTCCAGTAGTCATTTATTTTTTATGGTCTAAACATTATTTGGTCTAAACATAGTTACTATTGCAAAAATTGCAAAATAGTGCAGCACTTTTCAACAGACCGCTCAGTTCGGTTTCACTCTATCTGCTCACGAGAGGTGATCCAGTCATTATCGGACACCTTGAATAAACATTTGACACACACACACACACACACACACACACGCGCGCGCGCGCGCGCGCGCGCATATATACATACGTATATACATATATACATAAAATAAGTATACAAGTATACAGGATATATACTGAGTACGCACTAAAAGATTTTTATGGGTGATTCCTCACACATAGGGATGGGCGATAGTATCGATTATATTAAGATCAATCTTTTTCTACGAAATAATCGATGATTTTAACCAATGTTATAGAATTAATTGATACATCGAGATGGATCTTTTACATCAAGGTTTTTGCATAATATTACCTTATTATATGTACTTTTTGTTCAACTCTTAAGACTATGTTAGAATTCCTATCTAGGTATCAGTTTATCTTTGTTGTGTTCACCGATTATTAAACAAGGATAACATAATACCTGAAGAATATTTGAGTGGTAATCTGAACGTGCCGTAAGAGGCACGCTAGTCGCGCCTTTTTCTTTTGAGTAATGAGATTGACATAACTTATGGTGGAATTGTCATGGTTGCATAACTGACGTTGCCAATAATGCCAATTATCATTTTTCGGGACAAAGCTGCAATGTAAATAACAAACTTTCATTTCATCTGTGATTGTGGGTGTTTATGCGTTATGCAGCGTTAAGGCCATGGCACACAAAAAAATTTAAGTAGTGAAATGTAAGCGGTAAGCAAATTGGCCAATCACAATAAGGATCATAAGATCATAATGTAAGCAGGAGCCAATCCAATACGTTGATTTCCTTATTATAATACTTCCCATATAGCACTGATTGTTGCAAGAAACTTTCAGTAAGGTTTCAAAATCATTTCGATCTTTCACATTTCATGTGCAATAATTCTGAAAGAATTTTGAAATATGTTATGTAAAATGTTGCAACAGAAATGTTTCTGAAATTGTTCACATGAAAATAATTTTATAAAACTTTCAGTTGAGTTATATTTGAGACATTTCATATGAAAAGAAGTTCCAAACCTTGCAATTGAGCTGTTTCTGAAATTTCTCACATGGAATAAATTTTAAATGTTTCAATTGAGTTATTTCTGAAATATTTCACATGAAATCGTTTTGCAAACCTTTCAGTTAAGTTATTTCTGAAATTTTTGCAATAAATTACACATGCAATAAATTACACATCTCCGCCAACAGAGGGCCGCGGCGGAGAGCATTTACTCGTAAACAAGAATCACTTGGACGAGAATATAAAAAGCGCAGTTTTTCACTTGTAAAGTGAGCCCCAAAATTGAGCTCCAAGGTGAAAGCATATGAAGTGTATTTTTCAAAGCAAAATTTGGTAATGACCCTAACAGAAATTTAATATTGGAAGGTAGTGCTCATTATACAATAATTACTTCTTTTTAGTATTAAATGAACTATTATTCAGTGCTTTTAACACTCAAAATAAGTCATTTTCAGTATTAAAGTAGATTAAATTAGATTTCTATGAGGTAATTCACTCTTACAAGGGAAATTTCACAACTATCCGGAACCGATTTGATTCTCCATAAAATATATTATTAAACACGAAAATCTAAGAGAGACACGTATTTTTTTTTATAGATGCCCTAACTCATTTTTAAAGGGTGAAACACCCCTTTGAAACAAAACGGTATTTTTCTTTCGAAGTGAATATCGTCGGAAGTATAAAAGATAGAAAAATTTTTTAAACAAAAGTTGTACTGTTTTAAGAGTACTTCAATGTTGTGAAAAAAAAAAATTAAAAAAATTTTTTGTTTAACAATTGTTAAACAAAACTTCCCTTGTTAGTGTTATGTTTGTTCTTATCTACACATGAAAACTGTATACTGTTCTTATTAACAATTGGATATTAACAATTTTATATGCTATATAAAAAAGTCTATACTTGGAATCTTTCTTATTAACGTTCTTATTAACAATTGGGTATAATCAACTGAATGGAATTGTTTTTTTTATGTGATGAGTTTTAAGTAATGTTTAAGAATTGTTTTTAATTCCAACTTTCAAATTTATAATAATAAAAATCAATAAAAACTGTAAAAATCAGTATTCGTAAATCATTTTATTTATTTATTAATTAAAAAAACATTAATTTTTATCAACATCGATGTTTTTTCTTCGATGAATCGATTAATTAAAAATCGGTTTGCATAATAATCAATTATTATATTTTCCTTAAACATCGCTCATTCCTACTCACACAAATTTAAGACGAAAACTTCATATGACCATATGTTTGAAACGGCTTAATTTCAAATATGTCAGAGTTGAAAGAAAAATTTCTTTTTTAAAAATTTCGAAAATCACTCGAATTATTTTGATAAAAATTTGTGTATGTATAAAGTTTCATCAAAATAACTTGAATAGCTTTTAATGTTAAAAAAAAAAAACGAAAATTTGAACACCCAGTAACTTTTTTAAACTAAGCCGTTTCGAACATAAGGTCATATGAAGTTTTTATTTTAAATTTTTTATGTGATGAATCATCATCTCTTAAAATCTTTTACTTAGTATTACTTATTGTTAGTATACACCTTTTGTATGTATATATGTATATATATATATATATGTGTGTATGTAATTATGATCACAGAGGCTGCGGTCCACTTGACGCTACAAACGCTTCGAAGCATTCTTTGATTAGTTAATTCGTAAAATTCTTTGTTCTGATTGATCGCTCAGACACTTCGAAACGTTTGTAGCGTCAAGTGGACCGCAGCCATAATGCTCGTTGCGTTTGAAGAGACATCGGATGTTGTGGGTGCAATTTATGACGAGTTTTAATATACATATTTCGATAGATTCGCTATCACACTAGTGTCCGAAGGTTTTCAAATTTCGATAACTTTAACACGTACAGTGAGTGCTAAAAGTATTCGTACACAGAGAAAATATTTTTTAAAGAAACTTTATTTTTAAAAAGTAAATATTGTCCAGCGAGAAATGAGTCATCGAATTGATGTTGAATCGATATCGATACAATGATTTCAACACTAATTTGACATCGATTCGACATTTAATTGACGATCATGTTGGGTAATTGACAATTTATTCATAAAGAATAAAATAAACTGTATATTTCTTAAAATTATATATACTAAAAAGATGTGTATTAATTATAGAAAATATATCATCTGAAAAATAAACGAAAATAAAAAATTGTATTGTTTAGATGCTCAAAAAGTATTCGTACAATCGTGAAATTTAGCTTCTAAAATCAGGAATACATGCGAAGCTCATTTGTTTATGTTAGAACAAAATGTATTTGTATAAAATTGCTAATTAATGTTTATTTTCTACAAATAAGACTTATATTTTATTTACAAATTTATATACAAATTTCCTTGTAGGAATATTTTTTGCTCTCACTGTAGTTAGATGATTCCGTACAGTAGAGAATAGTAGAATGATAGAATCGCCACAGATTAAGAATAGCAGGGCTGGATAATATTTAAAATAGTTCTATTTTAAATATGTATTTAAAATGGAAAATTTTGCATTTTCCATTTTAAATGGTTTTTGGAAAACCATTTTCATTTTACATTTGAAATGGAATCATTTAATGTCTATCATTTATAAAATAGGTAAATGGTTTTTCTATGTTTTCACAAATTTTCCTTAGAATCATTGACACAAGAAGAACCAAATCCCATGATTGGCCAAAGATTTTCATGAATGTTCAAATAAACTACAAATTAAACTGTAAAGAGAAAATCAATTCCAGACAGTCCATAAATATCGAATCTTAATAAAAAATGAGTGTTCCAGCTTTATGTAAAATACTATATACATTTCTAAAAATGTATATTACTCTTAACATCTAATTTTGAACGTAACAGCTTCTCGTTTAATAAATTAATTTGCTTTTCTTCGTATTAATTTGTTTCCAAATCATAATATTAAAAAATTTTAAATATTCCCGTTAGAAATACTTTATTTATAATACAGTAGTCAGGGCTTCGAATTCTGTTGAAAATGGATTTCAAACGTAAAATATTTTTAAAAATGTACATCATCCTGGCGGAAAGTTTTTACTTTCCGGAAAAACTATATAGGTTGAAACAAGATCTTAAAAATTCTTAGTTTTTCGTAGATATTCGTAGTGGAACGTAAAGTAGTGTTGTTTGTTTGAAAAACCAAGAAATCCTCCGCCCACAAACAACGCCAGTACGTCCTACTACGAATATTTACGAAATACTATGGATTTCTGAGACAAACAAACACCTCTCATTCTATGTCCCACTACGAATATCTTCGAAAAATTAAGAATTTCTAAGATCTTGTCTCAATATGTTATATAGTTTTCCTGTACTTTTCCGTAAAAATTTTTTTCCGCTATAGCACGAAAAACCATTTTGCATTTGAAAATCATTTAAAATATCTATTTATTCAGTTTACATTTAAAATGGATTCGAAAAACCTATTTTGCATTTCGCATTTTAAATATATCTACTTTTTAAAAGTATTTTATAGTTATTATATAGTATTTTAAATGGAATTCGAAAGGCATTTTACCCAGCCCTGAAGAATAGTCATCTCGCTAATTTCGCTAATCAGAAACTGTTTAGCTTTTGAAGATGAACATCCACAAGTACGACTTGTATATCATCAAATTCTTACATAGTATATTGGGAGAGTAGAATACGAGGGGTGATTATAGTGATCGACGCTTCGGGTCAAATAGTGCACCAAGCAAGCACCACCTTCTTAAACGGAACGAAGATTGCTCGATCCGGATCGCTGTTAATGACATTTATTCTTGATTAAAATATAAATGAAGGATTTATTAACTTCCAATTTAATGAAATATGTTCTATATGGCATATATCCAGAAATATTAAAGACAAAAAGGTATTACAAAATAGCCTTTTAGTGAAATTATGTAAAAATTTAGAGAAACAAATAGAAAAGAAGGCTAATTTAATTTTATAATTTTTTTTTTATAATATTAAAAAATTCTACTATTCTTCTATGTTATACGTGTAGTTTTAAATGAAAGAAGTGTTGTTCTCTAAATCTTTATTCGTAATAATGTCTGCAAAATATTTTACATTTAAAAAATTATTTCATAAGCTTACCAATCGAAAAATCTTCTGCCATGAAAAGTACCATCAGATGAACCATTGACATATGGCAGTTCCACTCCCACATGCGTGTCTTCTCGACCTGGAACAGGACCTACATATCTCACGCGACCTTGGAGGACTCTGCCTTCCGGTGATATAACTTTCACAAGATGATCCAGTTTGAGATCTCTTGGTGTCTGGAAGGTGCAAGAAAATAAAAATTCGAGCAATTATATATTTAAATAACAATTAAAATATAAATAATTCTCGTAACGCGCATATTTCAGGTAGCGCAAAAAATAACAATTGAAATTGAAAAAGATTAAATCAATAAAGGATAACCCTGGTGAAAAAGTTTCGCTGAAATTATTTCACGTTTTGGAACATTTCAGCGGAATTGCTGAAAATTTGCTGAAACTTCACTGAAAGTGAATTTTTCAGCTAACACACTGAAAAATCACTGAAATCCAACCGAAATTTCTCTGAAATTCTTGCTGAAATTTGTCTGAAAATTTTGCTGAATTTTTTTGAAATTTTGTCGAAAATAAATTTTTCAGCTAAAAATCGCTGAAATTAAACTGAAATTTTTTTGAAATGCTGAAATTTTGTTGAAAAGTGTTCCAAAACGTGGAATAATTTCAGCAACATTTTTCCACCAGGAAAGTAATGCTAATGAGAGACACAGCTGAACATGTGTAATTTAAACATAATATATATGTCAATTACCAATTACAGACATTTCAACCATAAGATTAGGTCATCCTCAGTGCATAAGCAACAAATATCGGAGTTATTACGTTAGAAATTAATACGTTAGAAAAAGATAGGCGAGCAAAGTGTACATTCATTGAATCATCGTTAGGCTGTTGTCCAACATTAAAAACTACAATTGTCGTCTGTCGTATTTATCTGAATACTCAAACCAAAATTCCGTAATTTAACTAAAATATCGAGTTAATACTTGAAATTTTTGAAATGATTTCAGTAGTAATAATATGGGGGATTCAAACCCACGGATACAGCAACCAGCAGGTGGCGCCTGCGTCGCGGGAATGACGAATCACTGGATCGACCTCCATGGGGGCATTCTCGGTGAGAGCGTCTTCATCCCCAATTTCCTCAGCGGGAGCGTCGTTTTTTTCCTCCTCCTCCTCCTCCTCCTCCTCCTTAATTACCATCACACTTCGAAGTTCAACACGGTTCAAAATATTTCATAATAACTATTGGTCTGTTCTTGCACTAGAACTTTCTTTCTCACTTTCAACAAATATCGAACATGTTCCTATCTTACTTTAAGCTCCAAAAGTGTACACCAGTTCAACGACAGAAAACAGAGGAAAGTCCCAGATGCGCACAAAAAATATCGGACACATAACGATCCCAATCAGATACAAGTTAAAACGGACACAAGTTAAACGGGTAAAAATTCTCACATCCCGAATTCCAAATGGGTTTTTAGTGCCTCTAAAAAGACTGTTCTCACACTCCACTGTCTTCATGTGTTAAAAATATTCCAAGCGGACATTGTCCCAGCTGCAACTTCCATGCGGTTAGGCCCCAAGCGGGTAGGATATGTTAATTTTTTTTGTTCGGGGCGGCGTAGCTCCGAATTAGGACTGTGTCCGATTGGGTCCATCGTGTATCCGTTTTAATCTGTGTCCGATTGGAACAACTTGCTGTGTCCGATATTTTTTGTGCGCATCTGGGACCTTCACAAAACAGATCTTATAATAATTATAATACAAGAAACCACACCGCCTCGCTCGCGTGCGCGGACAAGACTGACGCCGAGAAGCATTCTTCGCTATAGCGAGGCTGCCCGGAATTTATCTACAAGCGACCGTTATACATAAAACAAGTCAAGTCAAAAGTGCTGCCATGAGAAGATCGGTGTCGTCAGTTCAGAGGCAGTTGCCTTTATGTATAGAGCATCCAGCTATCAAATGCTGCCTTTATATGTATTGCAATTTTAGGTATTGGACAGCGCCGCTTGTCGCCACCACCGTGCGCGCTATGTCATATACTTAGCATTTTTCTCTGGTTGCCCGTTGCCGTCTTCTCCTATGTATTTCTCTTTTTCTTCTCACACACAAAAACATTTGACATGTCACGACATGTCCGGACGATGACATCATCAATGTAATTTTGATACAATTGCGACGTTGTCAAGTAGTGCGCATAATGATATAAAATGAAAAGACCGAGATGCATTGCGATGTTGCATCTCGGTGCTCATCGAAGTAGTGTGCATGACATAAAAATGAAAAGATTTAGGGTGATTGAACTGGTGTACACTTTTGGAACTTAAAGATAAGAACATACTTGTTGAAAGTGAGAAAGAAAGTTCTAGTGCGTGATTGCTGTATCCGTGGGTTAGAATCCCCATAGTATTACTACTGATTTCCGTAGTCGATGAGTTGAAATTTATTAAATCAGTTGAAAAACTTACATTAATTTCAGCATAACGATGGTCCGTTATAATGTGATTATACTTGTATCTTGGGAACGTATGAGAGGACATTTTGTATTCTCTCTGGTGCGTTTCGTTGCACGCATAATGCACATAGACTACATAGAGAACCGTTCCGTTTCAATTAATGCGCGCATCAATGAATACCGATAACGCACATATTTCCCTAGGTTCTCCCCACGTCTCATGCATCAATTACAGCAGCTCGAACGTGAAACATTTAATGCGAAGTTGATGCGTCTAAAAAAAATTCAAAAGCCTGTTGTCGCCTTTTGCTCGGATTTATAGTGTAATAATAGGCGATTTTTGGCGTGCTTCTGGTATAGCAACCAAAAGCACGCCAAAATTCGTCTTATTATAATGGAAAGTGATTTAATCGAATTTCTCCAGTCATCATTGACGAGAGTAACGAAGTTCTCACCCTCTTTATCAACCAAGAAACTGCTGGCTACTTAAAATATACCAAGAAATGAGGGCTACTTAAAATATATACAATCTCATATCTTAAAATATATACAATATCATATGTAATAACCTCAACAATAAATATCTTAGGCTCAGTTTCACAATTCACCGTTGAACCTCTTAATCGAGGTTCAACCTTTTCATCCCTTTCGAATTCTGGCATTAGAAAGAGATGAGGAATAAGTTAAACCTCGGTTAAGAATTAACCATGAATTGTGAAACTGGGCCTTACGCCTGTTCCTATCAGTGTAGATTAATTTTAATCTTAGTTTAACTTACTTTTTATCGTTTTCAAGAATTAGAAAAAGATAAAGAATAAATTATACGAAAATTAAAGTTAATTTACATTGGTAGAAATGGACATTATGTCGTCCATGGTAGCATCTATTTTTGATTTGCATCAAACACATGGTAAACTCTTCCGTTTCCAAGCGCGCATCATGCGTATTAACGAAACGGAACAATATTAATGTGCGCAGCACATTGAATGTGATCTATGCATTCAATGCATGCAACGGAACGCACCCCCAGTGTTTGTATGTACGAATATTAAACAGAATAAGAATAAATATCAACATAAAAAAATCAGTAATACAAATTTTTAACTTATAAAACAAGAAAACACTATTCTTTCTTAACTAAATCATGATATAACGGATGCAATTATTCCGTATCATTTTGTAAATTAATTCCATTTTTTATTTATATATTTATATATTTATATATTTAAAATATTCAGAATTAAATAATTAAAACGTAAAAAAATTACGAATATAACAATACCTTTGGCAAATATGGTTTGGCATCCTGAGAAGGATGCCAATCGCGTATCAAGTTCGGCTCCGAATGCCTTCGCGTTCTTCTTCGTCTTGTTGTCTGTTTGTTCCAATAATCCGTACTGATGCTTGATATTGTTAACATAGAATCAATACTTCGCCGCAGATAATCCTCGGCTTCATCGATTAACGATTCAGTAGAGTCTCCACTATTTTCACCGCCGACTGAGTCTGAATGCAAGTTGGGTAAACTACCGCGCGTCAATGGACACTCTGAAAGTTTCATATTGAACTCACTATATCGGAATCGATGTAAATTTTTTCTTGATTTAACTATCATTTTTTTCATTAATCTAAATATTTATTTATCGTAAGTAAATATTCCGCTAGGACTATTCAAAGAAATATTTATTAAAATTTAATAAATTTTTTTCTCAGTGTATACGCGTCCCGCGACTACACTTAAACACCGCGGCTCGACTGTTCGCTGTCCCCCGACTTGCGCATCTCGCGACATTGCGCTGCGAGTTTAGTCTGCGACGAGTTTCGCCGGCATTACACAAACACTCCATTACACGCACACACACGCACAACATGCACACACACGACACACAAACGCGCTGAGCAGAGCATACAGGCCGACGCTTACGGCCAGCGACCGCGCCAAATTACACTGTATTATATTTCGGCTTTCAATAAAGTTATCATTATTGTTTTTCTTTATAATCACGCCTCGTTTGTTGTACCTTCTCTCCCCACCACGAACCTCTTTCGCGTTCCGACCGACTGTAGAAACCCGACGCTAATTCGTGCGACGAAAGTGAGGTTGTTACAAGGTCATGACTCTGAGTGACTTCTAACAGGTTTTAGCCGTTGCTCATTATTAGTTAAAAAGTTATTAACAAAAACCTGCGCGCGCGCGCACACACAGAGACACGCACGCATACACACATACACGTGATTTGACAAAATGCTTGTGTAAATAGAGCGGATTAAAGTGGATCGAAAAATCTTATACAATTTTGCAATTTTCGCAACAGTTGACAAGAAATTTATTACTAAAGATCGCCGAATGAGCGCTTAGTCGTTCGGTCTACCAAATTCGCGGAGATACGATCATCCTACGCGTGAAGGTGTTTCCTTTCGCCACTTGTATGATGCTATTGTCGCTTGTAGTAAACAACTCCCCAACTTATGATGCTGAACGGTTATAAGTCCTATCTCGCTGCGCATTTGAATTTAGCAGTAAACTGAGAGGATACGCGCTCATTCTGTGATTTTTAATAATTAATTTCTCTAGTTAACTCTATTGCAAAAATTGTGAAACGGTACAGGATCTTTCGACTCAATTTATTCTGCTCTATCTACATGAGTATTTTGTATATACCGTACCTTGAAAAGTCACCTTGGATCGTGTTCTCTTTGGTGTGTTTTTCGAAGTTTTGGAGAAAGTCGGTGGAGGATGTATGTGTGTTGGAGAAGATGGCATCGAGGACCATGTCGGACGTGGTGTGGAAGTCGCAACCGGAACTCTCCATGTGTCGAGGGATGCCGCTGTCGCTCTCCAGGAATGTCTTCGCGGAGGATCCCCGGCAACTTCGAGACCGGGCGACGGTATCGATGTTAGAGAGCCGCGATATCGCGAAGAATACAGATCAGTTGATAACCGACAGTCACAGGGACTCGGCAGACCTGTTGTGGGATTGCAACGAAGCCAATATCCTGCAGGAGAGCCTAAGGATTCGCGTCTTTGAGCTTCGGATGTACGAAGGCCACAGCCGCGTGAACTAAAACACGTCTAAAGAAGGAAAATCATTAAACTTAACTTCTCATGGATTCTTTAGGAAATCTAAAATTCACTTCTATGCAGTTTTTAATTCAATGATTCAAAATTTTCGTTGCTTTTCACCCTGATGAAGTAAACTGCAATGTTTATAAAACGTTGGCATTTAACGATGTATGAATATAACACAGAGATAATTCGTAAAGCGCTTCCTTGAAAACTATTACTAATAACTTTTGTTTCTAACTTTTTCAATAGTTTATGTTTTAATTTCACCTGTGCATGTGGCTCATGGCACAGGTGATCTGCACTTCTTGATAATTCTGGTACCATGCTAGTGAAACTAATGTCCGACAACATTACTCTTCTAGCTTCTCGGGTTTTGTCCGACAATCTCAGTCGGCCAGGCACTCCTGTTGGTAGCGCAAACTTGCTCGGTAATGTCGTAAAAGTATGTGCGACTTTGTGTGCGAGATAGCTTTCGGATCGCCATTGTGCTGGAAGCGCAGAGATGTCCGTCTGGACACCAGATTCTCTTCGGGCACCACTACTACGGTCCATCACCGGCCGCAATGGAACAGAACTCTTTCTCCGACTATTAGCCAGAGCTTCCCGATGAATGATAGGTCTGGAAGAATAACAATGATATAATAATACATTTAGTAATAAAATTATATAACACAATAAAAATAATAAAACGCTTCTATAAAATTAGAAATTGATAACGATAAGTAACATTTAATCAATCGATTGCTCGATTTTAAGATAAAAAATATAATCAATGTGAGAGAGAATTACGTGAACTTTGCAAGTGCAGTGTATAAACTTAAGGAGACATGAAACTTGTTAAAAAATGATTTCCTGAAGAAAATTATCTGAATTGTTATAAACCGGTAAGCCGTCGGTGGTGCAGCCAGAGTATTTCTTCTCGTGACATGTCGCAAGGATGAACCTGCCGTGCTTTCAGCATCTTCCAATATACCACACTTGCTAATGTCAGTCTCCACTAGAACGGAGCACTGCGACCACATCTTATTGAGTCTGGTACTGGAGCTCTCGTCGAACCTGTCGACACTCTCCTCGCGGTCGATGCTAGAACTCTGCGACGAGACGGCTTCCTCGACAGAACTGGTTTTGTCACCATTGCAAATTAATGACTCATTCTCTGTCGGTTTTATATATTTAAGTAAAATAGGTTGGCCGCCACCGCCATGCTGCCATGTTTCCGTCTCGGTAATAGAAACCAGATCCTCCTGCAGACCGAGATCGCGACATATCTCATCTGTTGTGAATATTAGCTCGATGTCATCCAATTCTTCAGACTCGTTCTCCGAGTGTTCGTTCGGTCTTGGCGAATCACCTGGATGACCTTGTCGAGGTATCTGAGGTTGATCTACATGATCGCTGAATACAGAATTCTCACCGTCAGAGATAGATTTCAAACTCAAGTCTTCAGGATCCTTCTCAGGAATATCTAAATGACCCATATTAGCTGCGTCACCTAAAATAACGAAAAGAATACATGTCGAAGAATTAAAGAAAATACTCTTTTTTCCATAAAAAAAAAAAAATCTAAATTTTTACAAATTTTTTAATATCTAATTTTTAAGAAAGTTTTTTAGTGACGTATTGTTATATCATTATTGTTATTATCGTGAATGCAAAATTTTGTCTTTTTTATATTATAAGACAATATATGCGCGCGCTACGCGCGCACTATTCATTTAATTCCATTATATGTGACATATGTATATTAGACTGACAAGAAAAAAAATTTTGTTTTTAATCGGCCTCTTAGCTCAAAAGCTTCCATTTCATGCCAAAAGATGAATTCACCCCTAAATTTTTATTAAAAAATATTAAGATTTAGAGGTTGCTAGTGAACGATTTTTAAATCAAAGTTTCGATTTTCCTTAATAGGTTTGATTTGATGCAAAAATAGCTTAATCTGGATTTTAAATATTGTATGTTTTTTGATATTGTAAGGTTTTTTTTGGTCGCTGAACACGATGCAATAATTCATTTAACCCTACGATATACGCCCTAAGAAATATAGTTCCCGATTAATGTGAAAAAAGAACCAAATTTCGAGTTCAAGGTTGATTTTAGCAAGGTTCTAAGCGTTCAAATAGATCGTTACTCCCCTCAAATTATAGATCTGTTCACCCAGAACAAGATCCATCCAGTTGGAATTTTCCCGGGACCTCCTACAGGGCCTTTAAAAGTTGCATTTAACTGGATTATAAAAAAGTTTTTAGAGATAGAAAAAATTTTTTTACAATTTCTAAAGTATATCGCTTTGTGGTTTTGACATCCTCAAATCAAATACCTCAATTTGACGAGAAAAAACTATTAGAAAAAGAAATGAATACATAATAAAAAAAATATAACATAATACGTAGTTTATTTCAATTAATTAAATCATATTTTTAAAGGCCCTGTAAGAGGTCCCGGGAAAATTCCAATTGGAAATGAGTACGTATAATACAAAAAAAATATGATTTCATTAATTGAATTAAACTACATAATATGTAGCTTATTTCAATTAATTAAATTATACTTTTCTGTATTATGCCTCATAACTCGAAAAGTACTTTATGAAAAAAATAACTTTATTGTAGTGTTTGAAAAACTCTTGTCACCAGCTATTAGATTCTGAAATCAAATATAGTGTGTAATTTAAAAAATCGATGTATCTTTGACCTGATCTTGGCGACGCCACCCAAGATCATACTGATCAGATCAGTGAATGGATCATTTAAAACTCTACAACTTTTGTAAGAAACATTTCTTTCAGAAATGCCTAGTTTTCCAGATATTTCACCCGCACGGGACTTTTTACTCACCCTGTGTGTGTATATGTACTCTCATGAAAAATTTCTCATATACATATAATTATATATGAAATATGTCCATACATCTTAAATCTTTCTTTCTTTTGTAAAGTTACTGTTTAATGTAAGAAAAAAAATAATAATAATGAGAAAACAAAAATCATTAAAAGGATAATTTTCGCATTGTTTAAAAAAAAAAACAAATATAGAGAAATTAAAAAAATCGCTTATATAATTATACACTTACATAATTATATATAAATCATTAGATACAATGATATATAAGCAATTTTTTTACATTTTCCAAACTTGATTTTGCTATATATAAAAAAAAACCAATATAAATTGATGCGAAAATTATCCTTTCGATTATTTTTTTTTTTTATACTAAACGGTATAAAAAAACGGTAACAAAAGAAAGAAGAATGTATGGACATGTGTATGGACATATTTTGTATACGTATAATCATATATATAAAATATGTCCATAAAATAATATATTTATTTATGTTCATATATTTATATATGAAAAATTTTTCATATAAATTCAGAGCTCATGTTCACACGTAGCATATTCATATATTGTATCTAGAGCATATAAATATGCAAAATTCTTTAATTTTTAACACAAACTATAAAAATCAATCTCTTAAACGGTCTAGCTGGATCTTAAATGCTTGTATAATTCTGTATAAATTTATATACTACGTGTGTAGTATATAATATGTAGTATATAAACGCGCGCTGAAATGATTTTTTGAAAAACTAACTCTACTAAACTACCGCAGTAATATCACGAGTTAAATTGACTAGCAATTTAATTTAATTTAACAATTTGATGCTTTTTCGCATCTTTCGAAAAAATCATTTCGGCGCGCGTTTCAAAGGACTACATATGTAGTATATAAATTCACACAGAATCATACAAGCATTTAAGATCCAGCTAGACCGTTTAAGATATTGCTGTCTACAATTTGTTATCACTTATACAGTCTTAATATATTATATTGTTTATTTACGACGCCTAAATAGATGTTATTCCTTCATATGCCAATTATTGCGAGGAATATTACTAAGGCCTCGGTGGTCTAACTAAAGGCTTAAGATGCTCGCCCGGAAAGCAAGAGATCTGGGTTCGACTCCCGGCCGAGGTAATTTTTTTCGCAATAAGAATTAATTATTTTGAGATTTTAATGTCATTCAGCATTATTAAGATCGCTCGAAGATGCGAAAAAGCATCAAATTGTTAAATTGCTAGTCAATTTAACTCGTGATATTACTGTGGTAGTTTAGTAGAATTAGTGTTTCAAGACCGAAAAAATCATTTCGGCGCGCGTTTAAGATCCATCTAGACCGTTTAAGGCATTGATTTCTATAGTTTGTTATCACATACGGTCCTATAATATTATGTTCTCTAATTTTTGTATTTAGCAAATTCTGAAAACCATACAAAGAACGTATAATTTTAACATCAGATTCAGAGTGTTTAACGAACAAAATTATAATAATAAACTTTTTAACCTTTTTAAGTAATCTCAATTCGAATTAATAAGGCCTTTATTCTGTAACTCTAACGACAGTAATAAGATATCATTATATTGTCGTTGCGCAGATTTTATACGTGGTAAAAAAGCTGCGCGACAACAATACAATGACGTTACTGTCATTAATATGAGTTATAAAATAACTAAATAAGGATCTAAAAATCGATAAACAGTTAAAATATCGCACGACATCCGCTCACGATACAAAGTTATGCACGCGATGCGATCGAGCTCTAAACAACCAATCCGCATCGCGGAAAAGGGGCAACAATGAATTCGATTATCGATTTAACACGCACATTTTACTATAAATAGGAAGGAATATTTATATATTGTTAGGAGATTGTTTTACCTGATATTTCCACTCGAGACTCTTCCTCGTTGTTAGTCACATTCGTTGTCAAAGTTGGAGATTTGTGATTCTCATTTTGAGAAACGTTCAGAATCGTGGACGCCGCCTCTGTAATTTTAGTATTGATTATATCTTTGGTAATTGTGATTTTCGAATATTTCGATAAATCTTGGAACTTGTCGGATTGGCCAGCACGAGAAGACGGATCAGGACCATTGTTGTTGCTGCTATTAACCTTGCTGTGTTCAGATACTGGTTCATTAAACGAGTTCTGAGCATCAGTAGCAATCTTCTTGGACACATCCATAGTAGTTTTCTCAGGATCTGTCGGTTCGCTGTTATACGAATAAATTTGATGAATTTGTTATTGATTTGTTGATTGAATTCTTGCGCCAAAGAAATTCATTTCCTATGATAACAATTAAACCAATTTGCTAAACTTACTTCATATGGACTTCTACAAGTTGAACGTGTCTCGATTGAAGTGGAGGACTAGTCGCTGCATCGCACGAAAATTCACAGCTCCTACTCAGGATCTTTCGTCTGAGCACATGATTTTCGAGGGCTAAACGGCTCACCGCATCAATGTAGCTCTCGCCGCAAAAATTCCCGACGCTCTCTTGCAGTCGCCGGAGCTCCTCGCGCGATGAGTCCAGAGCCGAGCGCAGTGACACGACTGTCTACATCATGAAGACAAGTCGTAGAAATTTTTTATTTTGATGACAGATGTGCAGTAATAAAAAATTCCAACCTTATATGTTTCAATGATTTCGTTAAATATATAATCTACAGCAGGTAATTGAATACAAATACACTTCTTTTGATTCAGAGATATACTACAGAATTTAATGAACAAAAAGATTTAAAATCTGCAATAAGAAATGATTATAACTCAAAATCTACAAAAGATCTAAAAAAATTTCAAAAAGTTTATATATAGAGTCTCTGTAACAGAGTCTGGCTACGAGATAACAAACTTTTGATCCCGTCGTTTTTGTCAACTTCAGTAGGTTAATAAAACAACATATAAAGGAGATAGTACTGTCTTTCTTAGGGTGTCCAACCATATCTGGATAATCAATTCAAGGATAATTTCAGGACATTCCAGGTAAAAATCCTGGTTTTTCTAGATTAAAAACAATAAGAATCTTATTGAACTGTACATTTGAAAACTCAACAAATAGGAAATAGGAAATACTGGCCAAAACGGTCGAAGCTAAATCTTTTAATGTTTAAATAAGGGTGCTGTCCCATGACAGGCGGAATTTCGGAAAACGGAATCTCGGAAAAGTAATAGAGTGGGGTTTAATCAATCAGAATTATTGGGATGCATTACTGTTCGTCTGTACATATACGTTTTAAATACAAAATTATCGAAATTGAATTTTTATACATATAAAAAGAAATTCATTATTAATAAATAATTGTTCGATAAATAGGGGAGATCGGGACAAATTGTTAGACTTGTGGTACACATTTACAAACTGCAGAATATTTATGGCATATTATTATTATTATTTTATGACAAATTGGCAAAGACACTCTCTTTGCTATTGTCTTCTAAGAGAAGTAATGATTTTAAATCATTAAAATCATCTGGTATGTGTTGTGAGTGGATTTGTACTCGGATCTATGGCATAGAAAGCACGGGGCAAGTTGTTACAGTTAGTTTTTTTAATTGTCACAGGTGGCAGCACATTTTTATGAATTTTTACATGTGATTCTTACGATACTCTACAATTTCACTTAGTTTAGCCGCCATATTTGAACTCTAGAAGATGCTACGTATATTTTCTTGATTTTACTATTAAAAGTAAATATTTCATTATGTATATCTTGAATAACATATCAGTTATTTTTCATTTTAATATATTATTAAATTTAGATAATATACACTTTATGTATGTTTACTTTGAACTGGCATCTTTATTAATGATATATCAGTTACTTTTCATGGAAATATATTATTTTAGATAATCATTTAGGCCAGTATTCATAGTCAGGCCATATATTTAAGGCTTCCTTAAATTTATCTTCAGATGCTGTACGAATTATTTCATTGGCTACTGAGCATCTAAAGATAGATTTAAGGAAGCCTTAAGTATAAGGTCTGACTATGAATACGAGCACTAAATTTTTGAGAATCTTTTTTTGAACATGGCTTGACCTTCTCATATTTATGATTTTTTGGGGTGAATACTTTGATTAATCATGGAAATATTCTCCGTTAACATCGATGACCTTACGCAATCTGTCGGACAATTGTCGGATTCCACCACGATAAAAGCTTGGTGGCTTTGAAGCGATGAAGTCATCGACGAAGTTTTCAGGTTTTTTCAGGTTTTTTCAGGTTTTTAGTTTTTCAGGATATATTAAATTCCAAGATAATTCCAGGATTCAAAGACATTCAAAGATCGCTAGACAGGCTGCTTCTCACTCTTGTTTTGACAAAACTGCTTAAGGCCAGACTCTGTTATTGGGTCTCTAGTATAAATTATATGATTTTAATAGATTTCTAAATATAAATTAACATAAATCATAATAGATCATTTTCGTACTACTTAAATTAGATTGATAATTATCCGGTCAAAAAGAATCAACTCTCTTTAATTCTGTACTGTACGTAAAATAATAGAAATTTAATATTGAAAAATGCAAAGATCACGTTTAAACCTTTAGACAACGAGAATATATGGAAAGAAACGGGTATATATCATACTTGATGTAAAGCTCTTATGACGTCTAATCCGGGTACTCCCGGTGATGGCAAGGTGCTCCTGAAGAGCCTTTGAAGAGACGGTTGGTCAGCTTCCATGCCTCCACCACCCCACCTAACGTTTTTGAATAGATTCTATTTTTGCCACGGATCATGCCGAATTTGCAGTTGCCCTTTGTTGTTTTTTTTTTGTCTTCGGCAAGATCCTTGCTTTTCAACAGCAAAATAGTTTTCATTCGATTCAATTAAATCTCTTCATATCTTGATATCTGTTTTGCTGCAAAATATGACATTACTTTTTTAAAAGATTGATCGTCATTAATATTATATAATATTAATACATACCTTTGTGTCATTCGTGTACTGCGCATTCCTTTTCTTTGAAATACTAAGAGTATTTGGTCAAATACCGGTCTTTCTTCTGTTTCTAAAAAAAGTTTGGTATTTGGAGAACACACACACACACACACACACACACACACCCACACCCACACCCACACCCACACCCAC